>NW_007379666.1:5305-16815 GCF_000475195.1 Diaphorina citri | reverse complement strand
GCGATTATGTTCGCGGATTTCGCGATTTTTTTCGCGGATTTCGCGATTATGTTCGCGGATTTCGTGATTATGTTCGCGGATTTGGCGATTTTGTTCGCGGATTTGGCGATTATGTTCGCGGGTTTCGCGGTTATGTTCGCGGATTTCGCGATTATGTTCGCGGATTTCGTGATTATGTTCGCGGATTTGGCAATCTTGTTTGCGGATTTGGCGATTATGTTCGCGGATTTGGCGATTTTGTTCGCGGATTTGGCGATTATGGTCGCGGATTTGGCGATTTTGTTCGCGGATTTTGCGATTATGTTCGCGGATTCGGCAATTATGTTCGCGGATTCGCGTCCCGAATCGACATTTTGGATATTTGGCAAGCCTAGTTATGAGTATGATTGTCCAAAGGTCAGTTTTTACTTTCCTTATCCTATAGGAAGGAAAGTGATGTATATTTATTTGGACTCTTTATTACGAAAAACGAATGTTTCCACGTTATTCAGCACCTAAAACTACACCGATCTGATATGTCACGCCCTTTGTTGCTGGTGAAAAATCAAATCAAATCTCAAATTCTTTGTGGTAAAGCGGAGCTTTTTCACAACTTTTGTGGATATCACAACATTACGAAGTGCCTCCTTTGCAATCAATTTCAATGTTTCAATAATCTTTTTACATGGGTACTGTCGCCACTAGTCGCTACTCGAATCAAGTAGCTACTCAATTGTTCTCACGAGGCTGAGTGCACCCCGAACTCCAAGCACAAAGCCGGAAAAAAACCTCGGCCCCTCCGGGAATCGAACCCGGACCTCCTGTGTGCAAGCCTAGTGTGATACCCATCGGCCAAGGAGGTTGCTACTGGTGAAAAATCTGTCACATCCCGTACTTACGACTCACCTAAAATAGCAAGTTAAATAGCAAGATTCTTGCATGAAATTTATTTCCAATCACTCCACCCCACTCCATTTGGAGCGATCGTCAGTGGCCAGCATAAAGTTGCGCACGTGTGAAAGTTGCACGAGGTAAAGCAAGTTCATAGGGAGGAGTCGTGTAACCCGCAATTTGCAGATCAACCACAATGTCAAGGTGATCTGGCTTAGACCGCAGAGATAAGAAGTTGCACGAGGTAAAGCAAGTTCATAGGGAGGAGTCGTGTAACCCGCAATTTGCAGATCAACCACAATGTCAAGGTGATCTGGCTTACACCGCGGAGATAAGGTCACCTGTTATAAACCACTTGTTGTAATGTAGTATCACTTGGTGTTAGTGCGAGGCTGGACGTGTAACAGATCGCGGATCAAAACAGATCGATCGAACCGTGATTGAAATAAGTTCTAATAAAAGTTTTTGCAAGTGAATTTTTTGAAAAACTAAAAATACCAGATAGGTATTAAATAGGTACATGCTTTTATTCCCTATCTATTTGCATCAGAAGTCCAGTGCTTATTAGCTAAAAATGTATTGCAGAATATTCTTCTATGCCAATCCAAAGTATGATGCAAAGGCATCTTAATTCTAAATGAGTGTCCCTACCTTATCTAACTAGTTTTAGGTCGATTGTCCCTGTGAAATTTACTCAAAACTCTCAAAAGGTATTAATTTTAAGGCAATGGGCTAAAAATGAATAAAAAAGTAACAAGATTGTACCAAAGCCTCCCTAACATAAAAACCAGTAGAGATCTCAAGGTAATAAAGGCATGTAAAAAAGTAAAAAAAAGTCCATGTAAAAATGGATTGTTTAGTTTGACAGATAAAAATCCCACATGGAAATTATTTGACCAATAAAAGTGTACGGATAAACGCCTATCACCTGCCTCGGTGGTGTAGTGGTCAAGGTGCTCGCCTGGTGAACAGTAGGGCGTGGGTTCAATCCCAGCCAAGGTATTTAACTTTGACAATAATTTAACTACAGCAAACTTATGGTGGAGAAACCTGTAAGGCCTATTTCAGTTGCAGCTCAGGGGATCCTGCCTATCACCTGCCTCGGTGGTGTAGTGGTCAAGGTGCTCGCCTGGTGAACAGGAGGGCGTGGGTTCAATCCCAGCCAAGGTATGTAATTTTGACAATAATTTAACTACAGCAAACTTATGGTGGAGAAATTGACCTGTAAGGCCTATTTCAGTTGCAGCTCAGGGGATCCGTGCTGTTGTTTATTTAAGATAGATTATAGGTTTATTTGATTCAAGATAGGTTCTAAACTTCTAAATAGCAAAGTTTGAGTGCGAAGGGCATCCATTCGTAAAAATTTTGTAGCCAAAATCAAATGTCAGCCCAAAGCAATCACCTAGGGCTGATTGCGAGGGTGACAAAAAACGCCGACCCCGTCTGAACACGGGAGAATGCGAGGAAGGAGAAGAAAAGGAAAAACTAAACTTATTGTGATCAAATATACAAGGCGTCCAAAACTTAACGTACACCCTGTATTTACAGCACGTGAGTACCTAGCCTAGAGCTATCAGGTTATCACATTTTTTGCTATGATCATTTACTTTATGGCTTCAGATTAGGCAAAATATACCTAGATACATAACCTATGTAGGTACTTCACTAGAATCATATTAGGTGACATGATAAGCTAGGATTATAGCTAGGTTACATTCCTATGAATGCCTAGAATTTTATAACAAAAAAAAAAAAAAAAAAAAAAAAAAATGTTGTATGTATGTACTTATTTACAACAAGCAGGCTCCGCCCGCTTGCGCGTGGCTGAGGCATGGCCGAATGTTTGGCATTTTGGGCACCACTGCGAGTTTTGAAAAATCCATTCTTTGGATACCTTTACTTACTAAAAGGCAAGACATCGATCTTACTTACAAACTTCATGTAAATTGACCCGCCCGTTTTAGCCATGGGTCAATTTTTAGTAGTTTTTTGGTCATAGTTTGGAAACCACTGCGAGTTTCGGAAAATCCGTTCTTAGAGGGCCTATTCAAATCAAAAGGAAGCTATTCTCGAAGTTTCATCAAAATCGGTCCAGCCGTTTCGGCTGTGCGTTGATTATGAACGATTTTTAGTGGTTTTTTGGTCATAGTTTGGAAACCACTGCGAGTTTCGGAAAATCCGTTCTAAGTGGGCCTATTCAAATCAAAAGGAAGCTTTTCTCGAAGTTTCATCAAAATCGGTCCAGCCGTTTCTTCTGTGCGTTGATTATGAATGAATGGGTCAGAGTTTACTGTTTTATAAATATAGTTTTATAAACTATTCTCGAAGTTTCATCAAAATCGGTCCAGCCGTTTCTTCTGTGCGTTGATTATGAATGAATGAGTCAGGGTTTACTGTTTTATAAATATAGATAGGTTATACCTAACTGTTCATAAAAAAAGGTTCAAATTAACATGAAATCAGCATTTTGAACATTAAAGTAAATTTATCTTCTTTTTTTCTTCATATAAAAATGAGATAACACTCTTGGAAAAATTTCAAACAAGGGCTGTAGGGGTTAAAGTGTTGCCAATTGAGCACACATGTAACATGGAGAACATTAACTCTGTTGTAATTTTGGCAACGTCGCAATCCTAGATACAATAAATAGATTAACAGAGTATCAGATATCTATCAGTCGTATGCCTATGCCACTTTGATGCCCAGGCGATTCAGGCGAACATGTTTGGCCATATTAGATCGAACAATAGTGAGGTCTATGTTTTAGGACATTTTTCTAAATCCTAAATTTGTCCAAAATTCAAATAGGTAGGTACCTACCAAGTTAAACAACAATTTTATTGTCGATTTGAAAGGACGCTATAGTTAAAGTCTCAGCTTAGGCAAAAGATCTGAAAAGATCTGAGTTTGGCAACGTCGCAATCCTAGATACAATAAATAGATTAACAGAGTATCAGATATCTATCAGTCGTATGCCTATGCCACTTTGATGCCGAGGCGAACATGTTTGGCCATATTAGACTTAACGGTAGTGAGGTCTATGTTTTAGGACATTTTTCTAAATCCTACATTTGTCCAAAATTCAAATACCTATTAGGTACCAAGTTAAACAACAATGGTCGATATGAAAGGACTTTATAGGTAAAGTCTCAGCTTAGGCAAAAGATCTGAGTGAGGTCTACAGTTCACAGAACCACTAGTGCTACCATTTAGTACCAACTCCCGTGACAAAACGTCTTAGCTGCCAAGGGCCATACAGAAGCGCTTGGTGAGTCGCAGATTAAGAAGTATGACTGACTCATTTATGTAAACATCCTGAAAGATCTACCTAATATCTTCCTCTTTGTTACTTACTGCTACAAATTTACATGTCTGATCAATTTGATTTGTTCTAAGAGATTTGCTGTAACTACTAGGGTCTTACTACCCCCTAAAACGGAGAGAGAGAGAGAGAGAAGAGGACAAGATAGGAGAAAGCCAACGAACCTCTTCTGTTTGAGACAAAGTTCACCCCGGGGTGGGAATCGAACGCGCAACCTAACGCTTCTCCAAGCTTACTTCTTCCTCACTTTTTCCCGTGTTTAGATGGGTCGGCGTTTTTCGCCAGCCCTCAATCAGCCCTATAGGGTGATCGCTTTTGGGTTGACTTTTTTTTTTCTTTCTTTAGGCAAAGAAAAAAATCTTTAGCAAGGGAAATTTCAGGCTGGTATCCTCGCTGTTCATCAAAGTCCCCGAGCCAGACCATCCTTTTCTTTCTCTTGCTCTCCTTTTTCAGCTTTAGTTTTATATAGGTACATATATATATATTTTTTTTTCTCTTTTTTTTAATTTAAGCAAGGGTCTATTGTAATTTATTTTTTGAAAATATTGTACCAAATACATGAGACCTTGCTTAGACTGCGGGAGTAAAGGGACTTTTCAGTCTCATTCTGGCAGTATAAGCAGGGTATATTCTATTCTATTCTCCAAGCTTAAACTAGGCTGACCTATTTATTTGTTCCAGACAGGTTCCAGGATGATTGACGTGTATGGTATCGCCGGCATACTCACATTCTACTCCATCGTATTAGTAGTGGGTATCTGGGCCGGGACTAAACAGAAGAACCATGGCGAAGAAGAGGTTATGTTGGCGGGACGAAGCATTGGCAAAATCGTGGGAGTACTCACCTTGATCGGTAATTATAATATATCAACTTTTTTATTTTACAAATTTTCAGCTAAATTTTCAACACATTAAAATTAAAATACCTACCTAAGGAGCCTTTTCTACGAAATGTGTATTTACCTATTTTCTGAGTCCATTGTTTAGGGAACTTGCTCCCCATAGTGCCATAGTCTAAACTTTAAAATCTATTACCTATAGAAAAATGGTGGGTAATTTGAAATGAAGTTATTAGGTACCTATTTAGGTAGATACTCATAAATTTATTTATTTAACAAAGATATCAAACATCATAATCATTTTTCATTTAACTCATTTTCAACCCTCCTGAGGAAATTGTTGCGGTGACGCTTACATCATGACGTTGAGACCCAAAACTTTTCTCTTCAGGATCTCAAAGTCCCTTTTCCCTGTTTTACAGCCACATGGGGCGGCGGTAGCTACTTCACTGGAACGGCCGAAAGTCTCTTCTCAACGGGTCTCCTCTGGTGTCAAGCCCCAGTAGGTTACAGTCTGACCCTGGTAGCTGGGGCGCTCATATTTGCCAAACCTATGAGAGACGCTGGCTACATCACTATGCTAGACCCGTTCCAGAAGACATACGGACGTCGAATTGGTGGTCTCCTGTTCCTTCCAGCTCTTCTCGGGGATATGCTCTATCTGTCTTCCGTGTTAAGTTCTCTGGGTAAGCAAGCTAAGGCCAGCCTCCTGTTCCTTCCAGCTCTTCTCGGGGATATGCTCTATCTGTCTTCCGTGTTAAGTTCTCTGGGTAAGCAAGCTAAGGCCAGCCACTATCAGGTAGACCTGACAGGTACGGCTGAAGACGTCCGTCTGTCAGGTTTACCTGATAGTGAGTGGCTAGCTTAACGGTACTGCTAAGGTTTTTAGCTTTACCACTGCTAAGCTAGGACTGTGTAGTGACTGGTGTTTTTACCCTCCGTTTATCGACAAACTACCCGTCTTCTCACAGTAACCTCACTCAGCGTGAAGCGGGCCAGGAAAACTAGCACACGATTACCAGATGGTCACCCATCACGCACATTATTGTAGCTCATCTAAATCAACTGAAAATTGCACCATTTAGACTATACAATATGGCATTGTTCAAAGCACTCTCACTTTTTTTACCATAACGGCTGAAGAGGTCCGTCTGTCAGGTTTACCTGATAGTGAGTGGCTAGCTTAACGGTACTGCTAAGGTTTTTAGCTTTACCACTGCTAAACTAGGACTTGGTAGTGACTGGTGTTTTTACCGTCCGTTTATCGACAAACTACCCGTCTTCTCACAGTAACCTCACCCAGCGTGAAGCGGGCCAGGAAAACCAGCACACGATTACCAGATGGTCACCCATCACGCACATTGTAGCTCACGTAAATCAACTGAAAATTGCTCCTACAGATTTTAGACTATACAATATGGCATTTTTCAAAGCACTCTCACTTTTTTTACCATATTTTTTTTTTCTTTCACCATCATCTATTTATTTCTTTCACCAACACCTATTTTTTCTTTCACCATCACCTGGGTTATAAACCACTTGTTGTAATGTAGAATCACTTGGTGTTAGTGCGAGGCTGGACGTGTAACAGATCGCGGATCAAAACAGATCGATCGAACAGTGATTGAAATAAGTTCTAATAAAAGTTTTTGCAAGTGAATTTTTTGAAAAAAACGGCTGAAGAGGTCCGTCTGTCAGGTTTACCTGATAGTGAGTGGCTAGCTTAACGGTACTGCTAAGGTTTTTAGCTTTACCACTGCTCAGCTAGGACTGTGTAGTGACTGGTGTTTTTACCCTCCGTTTATCGACAAACTACCCGTCTTCTCACAGTAACCTCACCCAGCGTGAAGCGGGCCAGGGAAACTAGCACACGATTACCCAGATGGTCACCCATCACGCACATTGTAGCTCACCTAAATCAACTGAAAATTGCTCCTACAGATTTTAGACTATACAATATGGCATTGTTCAAAGCACTCTCACTTTTTTTACCATATTTTTTTCTTTCACCATCATCTATTTATTTCTTTCACCAACACCTATTTTTTCTTTCACCATCACCTGATTTTGACCGCATCCGTTTTACCATCAGCAGTCCGCCTGCTTTCTTTACAGGGGTGTCCCTCAAGGTGATTCTCGGCATCAGTGACTACTTGTCTGTCACTATCAGTACTATGTTTGCCGTCGCCTACACCATCTCTGGTGGGTTGTACAGTGTCTCTTATACGGATGTGTTGCAGCTGATATTCATTGTGTTTGGACTGGTAAGCGAAAGACTAGATCTTTTAGAAACTTGAATCGCACTACACCATCTCTGGTGGGTTGTACAGTGTCTCTTATACGGATGTGTTGCAGCTGATATTCATTGTGTTTGGACTGGTAAGCGAAAGATTAGATCTTTTAGAAACTTGAATCGCGTCTGCCTGATGAGTGCTAGGGAAAGGGTTAGTTAGATACCCGCTCTGGGCGAGCTTTATTTTAAACAGATTCTCGTTTGTCCCTAAGGAAAGAACCTTAGGCCCTAAGGTTCTTTCTCGGAACGGCAGCTTTTTTCTATCGTATCAACCTTCTCTTTGATCACGGACAATATAAGATCTTCGCTGTTACAGTCCCTCTAGGGATTTGCATGGGGCTAATTTTGTAACTAACTGATCCTCTTTTACTGGGCCTATTGTCTTGTAAAACTTGACACACTCTTGCATGACAACTTACTGTAAAAGTATATTCCATGTTCTTTACTAGGGTTCTTAAAACCCCCAACTTGTTTCTTTCCTCAGTTGATATCTGTTCCATTTGCCATCGTGACGGCTCAAGATTACCCTATACAATCAAATGGAACCCTACCGTCCCCCCAAATAGATTGGTTGGGGCATGTGGAGCCCAAATTCTATCCGCAGTGGACCGAATCAATGATTATTCTAATATTAGGTGGAATACCGTGCCAAGTAAGTAAAAGAACCAGGTGGACTAATATGTGCCTGTAAATTGCATTGAAACAAAAGCCAGCCTAGTTAGCTTGGTTGGTAGTGCGTCTGCCTTGTAAGTGCTAGGCCGCGGGTTCGATTCCCGCCCGGGGCGGATTTTATCCTGATGGGAGAATGTTCGTTCTCGGAACGGCTGGCTTTCTCCTATCCTGTCTTCTTTCTTTCTTCGATTTCGGGACGATAAGACCTTAGCAGCTACAGTTCCCTCTGTCAAACCTCTTTAAAAAAAACAACAAACAATTTTTTTTTTTTTTTCTTGAAAAATTGATATTCCAGCTCAAAGCTAAATCTCATTATGAGATATTATGACTCCTTCTACTTGTCCATTTTCAGACATTTTTCATCTACGTTTTAGGTAAAAGCCCAAAGTGGGTTAGTGGTTTAGCGTTAATCCTGTAATCTGTATATCCCGTATGTCTTTTCATATCTAACTGTTCTTCTCTTCCCAGAGTTACTTCCAGCGCATTCTATCTCTCAAGAGTTCCACAGACGCGGTAAACGTGTCGCTTATTTCCGCCACCGCATGTTTCTTCATTGTCATTCCGGCGGCCATCATTGGTGTACTCGCCAAGTTCGTCGACTGGAGTAAAATCCCCGGCTACGATAAACCGTTCGACATGACCGAATCAAACTCTGTGCTCCCATTGGTGCTCCGGTATTTGACGCCAGGCTGGGTGACGTTCTTCGGTCTCGGAGCGGTTTCGGCGTCCGTGATGTCTTCGGCAGATTCCGTCATTCTGGGCTCCGGTTCCATGTTCACGAGGAACATTTATCATCAGTCGTTCAGGCCCAAGGTTTGTATATTTTGTACCTTGAGTTTGACTAGAATGTCTAGATTCTGTAAAAGGGGCCGATCAGGGCTCAAAGCTAGTGGGACCAAAAAATTAATGAGCAAAATTTTGCCATGGGATTCTTGGTGCTTGCAACTTAACAAAGAACACTGATGCAATTTCACGTTCAGTGTTCACGATAATAATAGTGTTAAATGGGTTCATAATAGTGTCAAATGGTCTATGCACTCTATGCCATCAAGTTGAAATATGTAATTCTCTATGAAAACATGACTTTTGTTTTCAGGCGTCAGAGTATGAACTGATGTGGGTGCTCCGCCTATCGATCTTAGCGGCCTCTGTAATATCCTGCTCTATAGCGCTATCTGGGGCCAGTATTTACTACTTGTCTGTTGTGTGCTCGGACGTTGTGTACGTCACTTTGTTCCCGCAGTTAGTTCTCGTCGTCCACGGAGCAAATCATGTCAACAGTTATGGATGTTTGTCGTCGGTCGTAATAGGGATTCTACTCAGGATAACAGGTACGAGTTTTTCCCGCGTTAAAGGTAATTTCCAAAAATCACAATTTCGTCTCGGTAGAAAACACCGTTTTAGTGGGCTTTGTTTTAGATTTAAGTACCTAATTATAACTACTTATTTTGTTTATATTTTTTGCTGTAAAGGAGTGTTCACAGTTCACACTATAAGCTTTCCTTTGATTCCACCAACATCTTTTTTTTCTCCTGACATTCATGATTGGAAACCTCCGACATGGAGAAGGCACATGAAGAAGACCGAGCGATGTCGATGTTGGTCGACTGCAGTTTGGACGCAGGTCACCTAATACGACACCATTTCTTTTTCCAGGTGGAGAACCAAACCTGGGTCTCCCGGCTCTAATCAAATACCCCTGGTACGACTACCAGCTTCAGCAGCAACTGTTCCCGTTCAAAACCATGGCCATGTTGCTATCAGCAGCGAGTCATTTACTCATCAGCAAACTGGCGGCTATTGTCTTCGAGAAGAAACTGCTGTCGACAGAACGATGGGATGTACTGAACGCTTTCCCTGATGTGAAAACAAAGAAGTAAGTTTTAAAGTCAGCATTTTTACACTACATTTTTGATACACTGTGCACTCTAGCATTTACACTAAAGGTTGGTAGGAACACACTACCTACTATCATGTCACGTGAGCTCATCGGGGTTCAGAGAGATGTGGTTCAAAGTTCTTCCATAATATTTCGTTAATAATATACCTACAAGGTTTCCCTCAAATTACGTGTGCTCACGTCCAATCAACCTAGTTAGGGCTGATTGAGAGGCTGACGAAAAACGCCGACCCCGTCTGTACACGGGAAAAGGCGAAGAAAAAGAAGAAGACGAGGAAAGAAAATTAACCTTCTTCAAAGCTCCTATAATAGTGAAAGGCGTACATAAGGAACGTACAGGGAAGATAATATGGTAGACACACGTATAATGAGATATGTGACACAATCTTGAATGTAATGTCAACACTCTGTGATACCATGTCAGATGTCAGGGCCGGACACCAAAAGGTCTTGGAATTCCAGGAATGGCTAACTTGGAAAATTTGAAAGGGAAAGGGGGGGGAAGGCATTATAGAGTGCCTATTAAAATAAATAATAATAGAAAAAACATCTTAAAATTAATTTGGTATTAGGTACCTGAAGTTTTAAGTAATTGAAACGAGTTAGGAAATTAAGCGGATAACTCAAACGGGCATAATTTTGAGATTACTTGTCAAAGTTGAGCCTTCCTCTGAAGTAGTCTAAAGCACACTTCTTATTCTAGGAAATTAAATTATAAGAGTCACCTAGAATTTGCTTGTATCGAGTGGACTTTAAGGATTTTTGTGGAGTTAGGTTGGAGAGATAGTAGAATTAATGGTCACCCTATGACAGTAATTTTTAGTCCGTCCTTCCTTTATTATTTCGATAGTAATAAAAAGGTATAGGGACGGGCTATTGTATTCGCTTCGGTGTCTGTCTGTCTGTCTGACCCCATAGAAGGACTTATCGAAACCTAGTTTACTTTCTATTACTATACAGTATAGCGAGCTATACTAGTAATGAAAGTATTGCAATCGGCCCAATTTTTTTTTCTGGACTTGGGTTGGAGAGACAGAATTATTATTGGTCACCCTATAACAGTAATTAATTTTTAGTCCGTCCTTCCTTTATTATTTCGATAGTAATAAAAAGGTATAGGGACGGGCTATTGTATTCGCTTCGGTGTCTGTCTGACCCCATAGAAGGACTTATCGAAACCTAGTTTACTTTCTATTACTTTACAGTATAGCGAGCTATACTAGTAATGAAAGTATTGCAATCGGTCCAATTTTTTTTTTCTGGACTTGGGTTGGAGAGACAGAATTATTGGTCACCCTATAACAGTAATTTTTTCTGGACTTGGGTTGGAGAGACAGACTTATTGGTCACCCTATGACAGTCCCTGGTAGGCATGAAATATAAAGGAGTGCTCAGAGCGAGGTAGAGTGAGTGTGTGAAAGAGAGGGAGACAAAAATACGGGAGAGATAGGATTAATGTAAATACATTTAGAATAGGAGGGAGGAGAGAAACACTTAAATTTCACTCATTCTACCTCTACACAAACAGAGAGAGAGAGAGAGAGAGAGAGAGAGAGAGAGAGAGAGAGAGAGAGAGAGAGAGAGAGACTCTGCGGAAAAAGGCACAGAGGGAAA
>NW_007379666.1:0-5131 GCF_000475195.1 Diaphorina citri | reverse complement strand
CCTCTGCTCTCTAATTCTCAAACACACGTCACTCTAACCCTCTAACAACCATGACACTTACCTCTCCGTGCCATCTACATACACACAGGCTGTTTCTCTGCCCTCTTTTTTTTTTTTTTTTTTTTTTAAGAGTTTGACAGAGGGAACTGTAAACGCTATGGTCTTATCGTCCCGAAATCGGAGAGAGAAGGAAGACAGGATAGGAGAAAGCCAGCCGTTCCGAGAACGAACATTATCCCATCAGGATAAAATCCGCCCCGGGCGGGAATCGAACCCGCGGCCTAGCACTTACAAGGCAGACGCACTACCAACCAAGCAACGAACATTATCCCATCAGGATAAAATCCGCCCCGGGCGGGAATCGAACCCGCGGCCTAGCGCTTACAAGGCAGACGTACTACCAACCAAGCTAACTAGGCTGGCCTTTGTTTCAATGCAATTTACAGGCACATATTAGTCCACCTGGTTCTTTTACTTACTTGGCACGGTATTCCACCTAATATTAGAATAATCATTGATTCGGTCCACTGCGGATAGAATTTGGGCTCCACATGCCCCAACCAATCTATTTGAGGGGACGGTAGGGTTCCATTTGATTGTATAGGGTAATCTTGAGCCGTCACGATCGCAAATGGAACAGATATCAACTGAGGAAAAAAACAAGTTGGGGTTTTTAAGAACCCTAGTAAAGAACATGGAATATATCTTTACATTAAGTTGTCATGCAAGAGTGTGTCAAGTTCTACAAGACAATTGGCCCAGTAAAAGAGGATCAGTTAGTTACAAAATTTGCCCCAATTACAAATGCAAATCCCTAGAGGGACTGTAACAGCGAAGGTCTTATATTGTCCGTGATCAAAGAGAAGGTTGATACGATAGGAAAAAGCTGCCGTTCAATTTGGGCTCCACATGCCCCAACCAATCTATTTGGGGGGACGGTAGGGTTCCATTTGATTGTATAGGGTAATCTTGAGCCGTCACGATGGCAAATGGAACAGATATCAACTGAGGAAAGAAACAAGTTGGGGGTTTTAAGAACCCTAGTAAAGAACATGGAATATACTTTTACAGTAAGTTGTCATGCAAGAGTGTGTCAAGTTTTACAAGACAATAGGCCCAGTAAAAGAGGATCAGTTAGTTACAAAATTAGCCCCATGCAAATCCCTAGAGGGACTGTAACAGCGAAGATCTTATATTGTCCGTGATCAAAGAGAAGGTTGATACGATAGAAAAAAGCTGCCGTTCCTTGACAGTTTACTCAGATGGTATGGACAATGGTGCCGCAGGGCCGCGGACAATCAATGTGGGACGCAATTTGTGCGGCTAATATCTAGCTAAAACCCATGTTGTTGGTCCCCTCCAAAGTCCTGGAAACAAGAGCAGAACAAGATGGATTTCGTAAAAACTCGTTAGATATTATATACAGAACGCAATTTGTGCGGCTAATATCTAGCTAAAACCCATGTTGTTGGTCCCCTCCAAAGTCCTGGAAACAAGAGCAGAACAAGATGGATTTTGTAAAAACTCGTTATTTTATTTAGCGTATAGCATTCGTATATTTTGCAATTATCAAAAGACAAAGTACAAGGGTAGAGTAACATAAAAACTCGTTAGATATTATATACAGAGAGGTTTCGGGGTAGTAATGGCTAAAGACCCTTGGCTGAATCTGCATTGAATACCAGGTGGTGTAGACACACAAAGAGCAGAAGAGAAGTCCACTATAGTCTATATCTATACTATACTCTATAAGGACGTTTGTAGAGATTTGTTAAGCTTGCTGACTCTAGAGTTTGTTTAATTTTCGGTGGAGGGTATTCTTGAGCGATTAAAGGCATAGCATTACCTTTTAAATAAGGACATTCCAACCTACAACAATGTCACTAATACCTGACCAACAAAAGGTAATAAGTACGAGTAGATCTTTTTAATTATTTGGATTGTCTTGTAATCTCCAGAGAGCAGTAAAAAAAGAATGTTACACATTTTGTGCCAGATGAGCTGCATTGTAAATTTGTAGAAAATTAGATTTAAAAAAAAAAAAAAAATTATCCACGTCACAAACACCTTCGGATTTTGCACCATAGACACTAATGACTAAGCAGATAGGACTGTTTAATTAACATCAAGTATAACTGTGATTGTGACACTGTCCTTATTACTTGCCGTATATTAAATTGTATAAATTATTTCTAGGATAGGGCTGACTTGTTTATTTTACTTCGAAATGTCAACAACGCGACTGTATTTTAAGCCCAATTACCTACCTCTAGCTAAGACCATACAGGGTGAGTGTTGAGTCCTGTTCAAACAAAGCTGGGTAAGCTTGAATATTCAAGCTAAAGGCTCACGAACGTCAAGAGTTCGAAGCCATATCCAAAATATACAGAGAGTATAAAAAAAGGCTTATTTCGTCGCGACTTATTATAAAATTATTTCGTCGCGACTTATTCTCTCTCTCTCTCTCTCTCTCTCTCTCTCTCTCTCTCTCTCTCTCTCTCTCTCTCTCTCTCTCTCTCTCTCTGTTTGTGTAGAGGTAGAATGAGTGAAATTTAAGTGTTTCTCTCCTCCCTCCTATTCTAAATGTATTTACATTAATCCTATCTCTCCCGTATTTTTGTCTCCCTCTCTTTCACACACTCACTCTACCTCGCTCTGAGCACTGCTGGCCCGAAAATGTCGAAAATTTGTGTTTTTAGCAGCCTAAAGTTTGTGATTAGGCTTAGGACCAGTTTAACTCTTTCTATTGGTCTTTCTCTGTAATTGCTGTCTGATTCATGCATCATGCTTTTCTATAACTTTTGTTGTGGGATTGAGGACTTACTGACATTTCTTATTACCTACTAGAACTACTATCGTAGTTTTGGGTTTGTTCTCGCGATATCAGGGGCGTCACTATGGAGGGGCATCTGTAAAAAATGTATCACAACTTTATAAAACCATTTCCTCATTCGATCCCAAATTTTTGATTTAGGATATCGACAGGGCCGGATTTACCACTAGGCAACCAGTCCCAGGAAGATTGTCATGGTATTTATGACGCACCCTGTATTACACTGTACCTACTCTGATAAAATTATAATTTTGTAGATTCATTTAGGCCTACTGATCATAACTCTAGCTCTTGAATAACTGAGAACGTCAGTGGTGTAGTGGTAGCTCAGTGGACTTCGGATATGAAGTTTAGTGGTTCGAGTTTTAGTCGTAACATTTATCGTAGTGTGTTGATCTGGGAACGAGATTTGTAAACTTACTAAAAATTCATTAAAAACGCTGCACTCCTGCAAATGTGAGTGAACTCTCAGATTTGCACGAATCTTATTTAAAACAGCGTATCACGTGACGTGAGCACACGTAATTTGAGGGCAACGTTGTAGCTATTATTAACGAAATATTATGGGAGAACTTTGAACCACATCTCTTTGAATACCGATGAGTTCACGTGACGTGATAGTAGTGTGTTCCTACCTTTAGTGTAAATGCTAGAGTGCACAGTGTATCAAAAATGTAGTATAAAAATGCTGACTTTAAAACTTACTTCTTTGTTTTCACATCAGGGAAAGCGTTCAGTACATCCCATCGTTCTGTCGACAGCAGTTTCTTCTCGAAGACAATAGCCGCCAGTTTGCTGATGAGTAGATGACTCGCTGCTGATAGCAACATGGCCATGGTTTTGAATGGGAACAGTTGCTGCTGAAGCTGGTAGTCGTACCAGGGGTATTTGATTAGAGCCGGGAGACCCAGGTTTGGTTCTCCACCTGGAAAAAGAAATGGTGTCGTATTAGGTGACCTGCGTCCAAACTGCAGTCGACCAACATCGACATCGCTCGGTCTTCTTCATGTGCCTTCTCCATGTCGGAGGTTTCCAATCATGAATGTCAGGAGAAAAAAAAGATGTTGGTGGAATCAAAGGAAAGCTTATAGTGTGAACTGTGAACACTCCTTTACAGCAAAAAATATAAACAAAATAAGTAGTTATAATTAGGTACTTAAATCTAAAACAAAGCCCACTAAAATGGCGTTTTCTACCGAGACAAAATTGCGATTTTTGGAAATTACCTTTAACGCGGGAAAAACTCGTACCTGTTATCCTGAGTAGAATCCCTATTACGACCGACGACAAACATCCATAACTGTTGACATGATTTGCTCCGTGGACGACGAGAACTAACTGCGGGAACAAAGTGACGTACACAACGTCCGAGCACACAACAGACAAGTAGTAAATACTGGCCCCAGATAGCGCTATAGAGCAGGATATTACAGAGGCCGCTAAGATCGATAGGCGGAGCACCCACATCAGTTCATACTCTGACGCCTGAAAACAAAAGTCATGTCTTCATAGAGACTTACATATTTCAACTTGATGGCATAGACCATTTGACACTATTATGAACCCATTTAACACTATTATTCTCTGCCTGTATTAGAGGGACAAGGACTCTGATTGTTATAGTTTCCCTCTGTAAATAACGTTCAATAAAAAAACACTATTATTATCGTGAACACTGAACGTGAAATCGCTTCAGTCTTCTTTGTTAATTTGCAAGTACCAAGAATCCCATGGCAAAATTTTGCTCATTAATTTTTTGGTCCCACTAGCTTATTTGAGCCCTGATCGGCTTTTACAGAATCTAGACATTCTAGTCAAACTCAAGGTACAAAATATCATTAATTTGGTATTAGGTACCTGAAGTTTTAAGTAATTGAAACGAGTTAGGAAATTAAGCGGATAACTCAAACGGGCATAATTTTGAGGTTACTTGTCAAAGTTGAGCCTTCCTCTAAAGTAGTCTAAAGCACACTTTTAGTGCTGTCACAATTTAATCTTGTAATTGTCATGATATGTCAAAATTTAATACCTAATAAAGCACAATTATTACTGTTACTACTATATAGTAGGTATCCATATCCAGTACCTATCAGTTTTAGGATCCCCTGAGCTGCAACTGAAATAGACCTTACAGGTCAATTTCTCCACCATATATAAGTTTGCTGTAGTTAAATTATTGTCAAAGTTACATACCTTGGCTGGGATTGAACCCACGCCCTCCTGTTCACCAGGCGAGCACCTTGACCACTACACCACCGAGGCAGGTGATAGGCGTTTATCCGTACACTTTTATTGGTC
>NW_007379665.1:42293-46886 GCF_000475195.1 Diaphorina citri | reverse complement strand
AAATGAAAATAAATAAAAGTTAAAAAATGTGAGAAAAAGAAAAAAGTTCAACAAAAGTTTTTACAAGAAATTTTACAGAATACCTAGATAAATAAATGAGAAAGAAAACTAAAAAATGAGTTTACCTAGAATAGTTAAGTTTATAAATGAAGCAAAGGATAGTAAAAGAAGAGAAAAATAATAGAAAGTAAATAAAAAAGGACCAACAGAAAAATTGGTGAAAGAAAGTAAATATTCCAAGGAGAAAAAATGCAGTAGCTATCTAAAATCTATCCCTTATCCTACTGCCTAAATAGTTGTTTTAAAAATTAAGTCGTCAAAATAGTCCAGGTTGTATAGTAACATAGTTTGTCAAAATGAGTCCGTTTTTCGAATATGTCCCTTTTAGTATAGTTTGTCAGATAAGTCCAGTTGTAGTTTATCCGTAATTAGAAGTATAATCAGTTGGAAAAATATATTATTTGTAGTTTGTCAAAGAAGACTAATAAGATATGAATCAAAGAAGGTCAATTTGTCATTTGTTGTATTTGTCAAATAAGACTAATAATCAAAATAGTCCAGGTTGTATAGTAACAAAGTTTGTCAAAATGAGCCCGTTTTTCGAATATGTCCCTTTTAGTATAGTTTGTCAGATAAGTCCAGTTGTAGTTTATCCGTAATTTAGAAGTAGGTATAATCAGTTGGAAAAATATATTATTTGTAGTTTGTCAAAGAAGACTAATAAGATATGAATCAAAGAAGGTCAATTTGTCATTTGTAAGATAAGTCAGTTTGTAGGTTGTCAGCAAAGTATATTGTTCCTGTAGTTCAGTCAGGCATGTGTAGTTTGTCAAGTCAGTTTCTATTTTGTCAGTCAAGTCCATTTGTTGTTTGTCCTAATGATGATTGTGATGGGCTTTTGGTCCTGTTGTAGTGTTCCTGTAGTTCAGTCAGACATGTGTAGTTTGTCTAGTCAGTTTCTATTTTGTCAGTCAAGTCCATTTGTTGTTTGTCCTAATGATGATTGTGATGGGCTTTTGGTCCTGTTGGTCACTAGTCTTTGTTTTGTTGCTTGGAAGTTTTTAGTCGTTCTAACCCAAAATCGGTTGTAAGTCAAGTAAAGGTCATTTGTTTTTGGTCTAGTAATTTGGTTTGTCGAATAGTCATGTTTGTCCTGGAATCCTTGATCAAGATGCGCAAACAAGAGCATTGTGAAAGCATGAAGCAGCAATAAGCCAAACTTTTGTGTTTGCAGACCATATAAAAGGTTTGGAAGCTCTAAGCTTAAGTGAAGAGCATTGTGAAAGCATGAAGCAGCAATAAGCCAAACTTTTGTGTTTGCAGACCATATAAAAGGTTTGGAAGCTCTAAGCTTAAGTGAAATTGTAAGCAAAGTACTGCCAAAACAATCACTTACCTTACAAAAAAGAATATGTATACTTTTACCTGCAGTACCTACCCGTTTGTCCAGTCGAGTTCTTGTCGAGTCAGTTTGTCCGTCTATAAGTCATTGTCAAGTAAGAGTCTTTTTGTCTTTTGAGAGTCGTTGTCACTTAAAAGTCTTTTAGAATATTTAGAAGAGTCAAATAAATATAAACGTCACTTAAGTAAATCAAAAAGTAATTTCACAGAGTGGAAAAATAGTGTCAAAAGTCAATGTAAGGAAAGCCACCTAGGACAGTCAAAAGTATAAGTCACTTGTCTATTGGTCGAAAGTCAAGGTCTCTTTATTGTGTCATTTAGTCCAGTGAATAATTCTGTCGAAGTTCCAAGTCATGTCACTTAAATCTAAAAATTAAATACTAAAGGACCAAAATCATAGTAATGAAAAAAATACTCATTAGTCCTGTGTAGATTTAACAGTATGATTACTCAATGATGTCCTTGCTTGAGCATTTTCCCATGACTATGGATATTCCTTCGATACACTCTGATTTCGCGGAACAAGAACACACAACTGAGCAATCATGTAAAAAAATATTTAATTAAAAAAATAAAAGTGAACGAAATTGAAAATGAAAAGGGAAATGATATGACAATGGAAGACTGGTGTGGACAATTTAATTAGTGTTATGTCTCTTTCATATGCTGTTTTTATTCTTCATAGTGTGTTTCTTTTGTTTTTATGGTGATTGGTGATGGCGTCTGGAGAGGTTTTAATTGAAACAATTAATGTGATAGTGCAGTGAAGCTCAGATTACAAGTAGGCTCATTGTCACTCTACTAGCGTCTTGAAGTACATTACAAGCTAAAACTAATAGAACAATACAAACTCACATGCGTTTATTATATGTGCATAGTATACACTGCATATTTATTACGAGTACACATCACAAGTTGTGTAGTAACTCACATATCTGATGCAGTTTTGAGATGCACTCCCACGAATGTTAATAATGCACTTCGAAAAACTCCTACAACTGGCTATCAGTATCAAACTTCATGCAGTCTGTTTTATATTGTTCTTATGTCTCTTTCATATGCTGTTTTTATTCTTCATAGTGTGTTTCTTTTGTTTTTATGGTGATTGGTGATGGCGTCTGGGGAGGTTTTAATTGAAACAATGTAGGAATGCTAGGAGATGAATAGGCATTCTATGCATTGCCTATATTTAATTCAATTGCTAAGCCTGCGCGGAAAACACGAGAATGCAACTTTTTTTTCTTTTTTTTTAGAGGTTTTATAGCTGAGGAAACATGAGATTCATGTAGTAAAGTGGTTAAAGATAGAACACACTACTATCACGTCACGTGAGCTCATGGGGAGTCAGAAAGATGTGGTTCAAAGTTCTCCCATAATAGGAGGTGATTTCGTTCATGATAGCTCACGGCTCAAATAATTTCGATCTAATGTAGACCTTTAGACATGATCTTCCCGAAGCTTTAGAACTGTCCGACTTACAGTTGAGAAGTTGCGGTTCCCCTCCATGCGCTTCCATCGGACTTCCCAGTTGACGTGGACTGTATCTTTGTGGTAAAGCAGAGAGCTTGTTCACAACTTTAGTGGGTATCACAAACTATTTACCTACATACTACATAGGTATGACGAGTTATTGTTATTATATTATATTTTCCTTTTAAAAGTTTGACAGAGGGAGCTAGCTATAACTGCTAAAGTCTTATAGTCCCGAAATGGAAGAGAGAAAAGGAGGACAGGATAGGAGAAAGCCGGCCGTTCCGAGAACGAAACTTGGTCCTTCAGGATAAAATCGCCCCCGGGGGAAATCGAACTTGGGCGCACTTGAAAGAAAGCCAAAATAATAATAATGACAAATAGATAAATAAAATAGTGCCTATAACCTATCTAATATCCGTGTTAAAAGAAATAGCATAAGAAATAGCATAGGTACTCGTTTCTACCTTTCTATGTCAAATTTATATTCAACAGCTGAGACTTATGCGCTTGTGGCGTAATAGGTTGAACTTTACACAACTTTAGTGGCCTCAGACAACTTTAATTGGGATGAGGCAAATGTCAGACAGACTGTAGACAGAGAACAGACTTTGTGTCTTCGTAACTGATTGGTCAATATTCTGGACTTCTGATCTGCTTTTGTACTTCAATAGTAAAGACCTTTGCTTTAGCAAGGGTATTTTCAGGCTGGTATCCTCCCTGTTTTAAGTCCACTAGCCAGACATTCTTCCCTACAAAACTATGTAATAATATTATTTAATGACCCTAAATTTGGGAGTGACTGCATTGCTTATTCAGAATATTTATTCAACGAAATTGCATATTGCAATCATAATGCAACGGAAGCAGATGAGGCAAATGTCAGACAGACTGTAGACAGAGAACAGACTTTGTGTCTTCGTAACTGATTGGTCAAGAAATGGACTTCTGACCCGCATAATATGTAGGTACTTCAATAGTGAAATGGTTAAAGATAGAAACACACTACTATCACGTCACGTGAGCTCATGGGGAGTCAGAAAGATGTAGTTCAGATGAGGCAAATGTCAGACAGACTGTAGACAGAGAACAGACTTTGTGTCTTCGTAACTGATTGGTCAAGAAATGGACTTCTGACCCGCTTAATATGTACTTCAATAGTAAAATAGTTAAAGGTAGAAACACACTACTATCACGTCACGTGAGCTCATGGGGAGTCAGAAAGATGTAGTTCCAAGTTCTCCCATAATAGGAGGTGATTTCGTTCATGATAGCTCACGGCTCAAATAATTTCGATCTAATTTAGACCTTTAGACATGATCTTCCCGAAGTCATAACAGAAAAGTTCCGGGACCAAGAAAGAAGAGCGGGGAGGTTTTTTAGCGGGTTGAGCGGCCAGGAATGGTGCCACAGAAGGGCGAAACACCATACCCTGAGCCGTGACTCCAGCATACCCTCCACACCATGCTGGAGAAGTCATTAAGATTTTTCCTCCTCAAAAAAAAAAAAAAAGACATGATCTAGAGTACACCTTTAACTAGCAATAATTCAATTAACCGTAGTCCTTCAAAATAACTTACCAAACAGAAGATCAGGGTCCATTTTGTGGTCCAACATTTGAGCGGCTTGTGGAAAGTGAGGCAGAGGGATGTCCAAAGGGGTCGAAATGTGACGAAAATGTAAAATCCAGGGACACAGGTAAAAATGAACTTTTGAAAACGA
>NW_007379665.1:9770-41887 GCF_000475195.1 Diaphorina citri | reverse complement strand
ATAATAAACGATAAACAAATGTAAAAACACCATTTATTAATAAACTAACTAACAAACAAAAGAAAAAGCTGTTAAAGAGAAAAATGAAAAATAGATGAAACATCCCATCATGAAAGCAAGAGCTAATAACTAAGACTATTAAAGAATAGATATTCCATTCAATCATAATAAAAGTTTTAATCCAATATATGGAGAAATGAAAAAAATAATGAGCATCCTAGAGAGAGAAAGGAGAAATTTCGTAATCTCGATTTTAATTTTGTCAACACTCACACTCCGTGTCGAAATCGTGATGAACTATGACCGCATGGGAGCTATGAATCACCGCCTGCTCTCAGGATAAGACCCTAGAGGGGGATCCTGGATTGCTCTACGCGGGGAAGAAGTGTTCTAGCCCGCCACAATGTCAGTAGTCCGATAGTGCCGCTACTGGGGGCGATTTGGCCGCTTTGTTGCTGTTGTTGTTGTTGTTTGTCGCTTTGTTGAGCGATTGAGCGATAGCGTGATGATAACACTTCACCCCTGGAGGTACCTAGTTTTCTTCTTCTTCTTCTTCTTCTTCTTCTTCTTCTTCTTCTTCTTCTTCTTCTTCTTCTTCTTCTTCTTTTAACTCATTCTTTAAGAAATTAAAAAATGTAGCCTCCTAAAGGAATGACCAAATTATTATTATCTATTAATAGACTCTTGAGCTTGAGTGGAAGGTAACCTCTACCACCTAATAAATCTTATGACTGAATTACACAAGATCAGTAGGCAGCCCATCAAATTGGTGAAAATTTCACTGGCGTCCCAGAATCTAGACAAAATAATAAAAATATAATAATAATAATAATAATGCTTATTTATACTGCTCGAATAGGACTGAAAACTTCCTTTACTCCAGCAGTAGGCTACTACTATTACTATGGTCAAATTCTCAAATTATATTGAGGATAAAATTCCATACCTCGGCTGGGATTGAACCCACGCCCTCCTGTTTACCAGGCGAGCGCCTTGACCTCTTGTGCTCTTATGTACAGCCAAATGATTTTCACACAAATTTATATGATGAGACCATTTCTGGACTGTGATCCGAAGTAAAAAGACTGTTTTGTTTATTGATTGTTTATTATTATTTTCTTTTTTTATGGTTATGAAGGCTAACCAGATACCTGCCTAACCAAATAGATAGACGATACCTAAAAGAAGGATAGTGGTTGAAAATATTACTAATAGGAGCAACAATTCAAGAACAGTTACATAGGTAAAAAATAGCAGATGCCATAACAAGAAGATGACCTTGCAAGGTGCACCAATTTGGTAAAGTAATATCAGAAAAATAAATGCCTAAGGGCACGGCATACAGAAGGTCCCGGGTTCGATGGCCTCCACCAACAAAAACTTACACTCTATAATATAAAGTACACCACCAGTCTCGGTGGTCACGTAGTGGTCAAGACGCTTGCCTGGTAAACAGGAGGGCGTGAGTTCGATCCCAGCCGAGGCATGGAATTTTTTGTCCTCATTTATTCGAGAAGTTGACCACATAATAACGGGCTCTGAGGGTTAGGTGGTAGAGAACGCCCCCGGTCTAACCCCACCTAGTGGTTACTTAAAGTACACCATCACCAGTCTCGGTGGTCACGTAGTGGTCAAGACGCTAGGGCGTGAGTTCGATCCCAGCCGAGGCATGGAATTTTTGTCCTCATTTATTCGAGAAGTTGATCACATAATAATGGAGCTCTAAGGGTTAGGTGGTAGAGAACGCCTCCGGTCTAACCCCACCTAGTGGTTACCTTCCTCTCAAGAGTCTATTACATATAAAATAACTCAAATTATACGGATGCATTCATTTCATAAAGAAGGTAGGCAGGTACTTATTCAATTTTATTGTGAATTATACTCTACCTAATTAATACTCTATCACAGTGTGACACTGTCACACTCTGGACTTACACATAATGAATGCTATGTTTCTACCCCCAGGATCTTATCAAGTGAGAAGTTAGAACCCCAAGGAAGCTTTTCATAAAGAAGGTAGGCAGGTATTTATTAAATTTTATTGTGAATTATACTCTACCTAATTAATACACTGTCACAGTGTGACACTGTCACACTCTGGACTTACACATAATGAATGCTATGTTTCTACCCCCAGGATCTTATCAAGAGAGAAGTTAGAACCCCAAGGAAGCCTCCAAATTTACTCAAAATAAATTCGAATAATTGAACAATGAACACATGTGCATTTGGGTAGAAATTTTGAATGGATGGTCGACACGTAAAAAATGTTGGGAAAAGTCCAATTCTTGGGTCACACACGGAGGTTCTTATGCGTAAAATTTACTTATGCAATGCTAATTAATAATCTTCTACATATACATATGACCTGACTCAGTGTTGACAGCTCTTAAAGACTTAGGGAAACCGTTTTTGGTAGTCTCATTCTTTCGGTTTTGGTAGTCACCGGCCTCGGTGGTGTAGCGGTCAAAACTCTCGCTTGGTAATAACGAGAGCGTGGGTTCAATCCCAGTCAAGGTATGGAATTTTATCATCAATATTGTTTGAGAATTTGACCACAATAATAGTAGCAGCCTACTGCTGGGGTAAAAGGACAGTTTAGTTAGTCGTATTCGAAGAGTTTAAACAAGGTAGTATTATTACCTTTATCTTTTCGCAAAGAATGTCTGCTATTTCATTTGCTATGACTGTTATCTCTTCTCTATTGAGTCTATTGATTGTAATAGTAACATAGTTTGTCAAAATGAGTCCGTTTTTCGAATATGTCCCTTTTAGTATAGTTTGTCAGATAAGTCCAGTTGTAGTTTATCCGTAATTAGAAGTATAATCAGTTGGAAAAATATATTATTTGTAGTTTGTCAAAGAAGACTAATAAGATATGAATCAAAGAAGGTCAATTTGTCATTTGTAAGATAAGTCAGTTTGTAGGTTGTCAGCTAAGTATATAGTGTTCCTGTAGTTCAGTCAGACATGTGTAGTTTGTCTAGTCAGTTTCTATTTTGTCAGTCAAGTCCATTTGTTGTTTGTCCTAATGATGATTGTGATGGGCTTTTGGTCCTGTTGGTCACTAGTCTTTGTTTTGTTGCTTGGAAGTTATTAGTCGTTTTAAGCCAAAATCGGTTGTAAGTTAAATAAAGGTCATTTGTCTTTGGTCTAGTAATTTTGTTTGTCGAATAGTCATGTTTGTCCTAGAATCCTTGATCAAGATGCGCAAACAAGGAAGAGCATTGTGAAAGCATGAAGCAGCAATAAGCCAAACTTTTGTGTTTGCAGACCATATAAAAGGTTTGGAAGCTCTAAGCTTAAGTGAAATTGTAAGCAAAGTACTGCCAAAACAATCACTTACCTTACAAAAAAGAATATGTAGGTATACTTTTACCTGCAGTACCTACCCGTTTGTCCAGTCGAGTTCTTGTCGAGTCAGTTTGTCCGTCTATAAGTCATTACCTTTGCTTTAGCAAGGGTATTTTCAGGCTGGTATCCTCCCTGTTTTAAGTCCACTAGCCAGACATTCTTCCCTACAAAACTATGTAGGTAACAATGATAAGTCATTGTCAAGTAAGAGTCTTTTTGTCTTTTGAGAGTCGTTGTCACTTAAAAGTCTTTTAGAATATTTAGAAGAGTCAAATAATATAAACGTCACTTAAGTAAATCAAAAAGTAATTTCACAGAGTGGTAAAATAGTGTCAATGTAAGAAAAGCCACTTAGGACAGTCAAAAGTATAAGTCACTTGTCTATTGGTCGAAAGTCAAGGTCACTTTGTAAAATTTGGGAGTGACTGCATTGCTTATTCAGAATATTTATTCAACAAAATTGCATATTGCAATCGTAATGCAACGCGAACAGACGGAAGCAAAGAAAATTTGCCAAAAAAATCTTTCACCCGTGGATATTATTCTGAGAACAAGCTGCGTCCGTCCCTCCAAGATTTTTTTTGCATATGGTCGAGCTTCGCGCTCCCAGGGCTTCCAGTGAATAATTCTGTCGAAGTTCCAAGTCATGTCACTTAAATCTAAAAATTAAATAATAAAGGACCAAAATCATAGTAATGAAAAAAAATACTCATTAGTCCTGTGTAGATTTAACAGTATGATTACTCAATGATGTCCTTGCTTGAGCATTTTCCCATAACTATGAAATGGGACCCAAGGGCCAAACCGCAAAATGGGGCTGTTGTCATTTGAGGGATCTCTTAAATTCGAAGTTAAAAATAGCTTTTTCCGATTAAAAAAAGGTCAATTTTGCCGCGCTCCCGGGGCTTCGCGGTGTTGAGCATAGGGTTGCGCTTCGCGCTCCCTATTACTACATAATATATGTATACCTACATACTTTCATGTAATGATTTAAAATCAAGACTAGAGCCCGTTCTTCCTTTATTTCTTTTAATCTTTCCTAATAACTACCAATATAATGCTTAAGTTACCCCATCCATTTATTGGCCTTGCTCGGCGTAGCTTAACCGGTCTTAAATTAACGACTGAAGTGTTATCTAAAACTTTCTCGCATTGAGTTCAAAGCTCGTCGCGACAAATTTCAAGATCAGAGCTCATTTGTGTGCGAAAATGTGAAAAAATCCCCCAAAAACCAGTTTTTTGGCTTTATGGTTTTCTGGACAAAATTTGCAACACCACTTTCGTGTTCCTGGTAAAAAGATCTTTAATTTCATATAATTATGTATAGGTCGACCAGGTTTGGACAAGTCCTTCTATGGGGACAGTGAAAAAAATCCCCCAAAAACCAGTTTTTTTGGCTTTATGGTTTTCTGGACAAAATTTGCACCACCACTTTCGTGTTCCTGGTAAAAAAATCTTTAATTTCATATATGTATAGGTCGACCAGGTTTGGACAAGTCCTTCTATGGGGACAGACACACAGACAGACGACACCGAAGCAAATACAATAGTCAGCCCCTTATACCTATTATTACTATTGTAATAATAAAGGAAGGACGGACTAAAAATGGAACAGAATTACTCGTACACACACCTACTGTGAAAACAGATAAAAAATTTCTCAAATCAGTCGGTAGTGTTTACGTGTTTTGGCACTAAAAACTGACCATCGAAATTTTGACCCGATTACATTACTTTCCTTCCTATAGGATAAGGAAAGTAAAAAGCTGTGAAACACCCATCTTTTTTTTTTCTCTTTTTTTAACTCATTGAAATTTCCTAAAATTTATTAATAAAATTGAACAGATAAGATAGAAATAGACTGAATAGGTATTAGGTACTATATTCACTTTCTATTTTTAGTTGTTCCCATTATAATAATTATTCATCAATTTTTTTAGAGGTTTGACAGAGGGAACTATAACTGCTAAGGTCTTATCGTCCCGAAATCGAAGAGAAAACATCATGAAATCATGTAAAATACCTATGAGTCACAAAATAAGTATCAAATTATAGATCATGCCCATATCGTCCCGAAATCGAAGAGAAAACATCATGAAATCATGTAAAATACCTATGAGTCACAAAATAAGTATCAAATTATAGATCATGCCGAAATAGCAAATAGCTATAGTTGCAGGAAAAGAACAATTGAACAAATATGTGCTTCTTCTATAATGTTTATGTTTCTGGTACGTGCTAGTTTTGCTATCGTCCCGAAATCGAAGAGAAAACATCATGAAATCATGTAAAATACCTATGAGTCACAAAATAAGTATCAAATTATAGATCATGCCTAAATAGCAAATACCTAGCTATAGTCAGAAAAAGAACAATTGAACAAATATGTGCTTCTTCTATAATGTTTATGTTTCTGGTACGTGCTAGTTTTGCTGATATGACTGTTTTGCCCACACATGACGACGTGATTGTGTGATTTGTCATAAAATTTGCTGATTGAGGAGATTTTTTTACCATCAACTTTAGTATAGTAGTAAGAAGCCTGTTCCTCGAAAGTATGGACTAATGAAAATCACTAGTGCCAGCCTAGTTAGCTTGGTTGGTAGCGCGCCTGCCTTGTAAGCGCTAGGCCGATTTCGATTCCCGCCCGGGGCTTATTTTATCCTTAACGGAAAGGCTGGCTTTCACATATCCTGTTTTCCTTCTCTTTTCGATATCGGGACGATAAGACCTTAGCAGTTACAGTACCCTCTATCACACCTCTTAGAAAGAGTACACTTTTTCACCAACTTTGGAATGTGACCAATTTTTTTCTGCCACTACCAAGGTCATTGCCACATGTCTAGTTGGTCAAGAACAATCAATTGAAAGGTACCTAGTTCCAAGAACGTCGGAGACCGAAATTATGATAGACATCTGAATATTTGTCGGTCCCTCAGCAGGAAGAATGAAACGTGATTTGAAATAATAATAAATCTCATTAGATTTGAGGGACCCATCCGTTTTTTAAATCGATAATTACCACATTACCTATACAATCTATACATATGGGTATTTTTATCTACTTAATAGGCACTCACTTATCTGGAATATCAAGGGCTTTGTAAATTTTTTTCTTCTTCTTCTTCTTCTTCTTCTTCTTCTTCTTCTTCTTCTTCTTCTTCTTTTAACTCATTCTTTAAGGAATTAAAAAATGTAGCCTCCTAAAGGAATGTCCAAATTATTATTATCTATTAATAGACTCTTGAGCTTGAGTGGAAGGTAACCTCTACCCTACCACCTAATAAATCTTATGACTGAATTACACAAGATCAGTAGGCAGCCCATCAATTTCGTGAATTTTATATGGTCCAAATGAAGGTCCATGCCAAATTTGGTGCTTTCCTGACGAAATGCAGCTTTTTTGACGTTGGGCCACCCACTATTTGTAAATAGTTCAAGGGTTATCGACTCTTCGAATAGACAGAGCCTCAAAACATTGCTTCTATGAACGCCTGTAATCTATTTTAAATATGCAATGTGCTAATCTTAAAAGAATCATGGGAAATTGCGAATCTGCTGTTTAAGGCTGTTTTTACTAGTTTGGTATAGGTACCTAGTGAGTAGCACACCAGCTTGCAATCACTAGATCGTGAGTTCGATTCCCATCCGTACCTAACTTTTTTCCTAAAAAGATAAGGATTTAAGGATATCTACGGCCAGTCGACTCTATTTGGACACAACTTAAAACCTCTATGAAATTGTGAAGTGAATAATAAAATACAAAAAATGGACGAAATGGAAAAATTTTCACTTTTTTCCAACGTTGCCACAAAATAAAATACGCGTTAAGTCTGTTTTTACTAGTTTGGTATAGGTAGTGAGTAGCACACCAGCTTGCAATCACTAGATCGTGAGTTCGATTTCCATCCGTACCTAACTTTTTCCTAAAAAGGATATCTACGGCCAGTCGACTCTGTTTGCACACACCTTAAAACCTCTATGAAATTGTATGAACGCCTGCAATTTTTTATGACTATGCAATGTGCGAAACTTGGAAGTAAGGCAATTTTAGAGTTGTACTAATCTACGAATCACTGGTTGTGGTCTTCAACTTACCTTAACAAGTGATTCAGGCCTAAAGTTCCAGGGTTGTCTCAACTCTAAAAAAATCCACCACATTACTTTCCTTCCTATAGAGATAAAAAGGAGACTACCTACAGAGTTCGTCTTCTTATTCTCCTCGGCGTTTTTCGGCAGCCTCCCAATCAGCCCTAGAGTGGACAAAAGTAAAGTCACTCTTGGTCAAAGGTCAAATATGAGTCACTTGTCACTTGGTCTGTAAGGACTTTGCGTTTCTCAGGTCTTTGCCTTGAGGCTCAGGTCTGACCTTATGCCTCGTGACCTTGAAAAAAAAACTTGAATAGGTAAGTCATCTATTTTTCTTTCGACTTTAGGGTATCCAAACAGTTTGCTTACGGTGAAAATGAACACTGTCTTGTGACACTAAGCGACGTGCAAGGCAGGCTTAAAAGCTAAAGAAGAACAAGCAGAAAAGTGCAAAGAATAACGCTATGTCTTGTGACACTAAGCGACGTGCAAAGCAGGCTTAAAAGCTAAAGAAGAACAAGCAGAAAAGTGCAAAGAATAACGCTGAGAAAAATTATTCCAACTTGAAATTTAATTGCAATAAATAAATAATTTATTCGTATAAAGCCTAAGATAATGTTATATTACAAACAATCAAACAAATGGTTAGTTGAAAATTTTAATTTTATCTGAGTATTCTTGAAGTCGATGAAGATAGACCTATCAGTTTTCTTTTGGGAATTCCTGCCATTTTTTATACGATGTTTTTCAAAGGTCTCAAATTCCGTGGTTGAACACAATAATAAAGTTCGAATCCCTGCATTTAGAATATTGGGGGAAAAAATGAAAATAAATAAAAGTTAAAAAATGTGAGAAAAAGAGAAAAAGTTCAAAAAAGTTTTTACAAGAAATTTTACAGAATAGATAAATAAATGAGAAAGAAGACTAAAAAATGAGTTTACCTAGAATAGTTAAGTTTATACATGAAGCAAAGGATAGTAAAAGAAGAGAAAAATAATAGAAAGTAAAAGAAAAAGGACCAATAGAAAAATTGGTGAAAGAAAGTAAATATTCCAAGGAGAAACTTCAAAAAAATACATGATCTGTACTTGCAGTATCTCCGTGAAATAAAGATTCTCGTGAGATTTGTAGCACTTTTAAACCTATGTACATAGCTATCTAAAATCTATCCCTTATCCTACTGCCTAAATAGTTGTTCCTCGTGTTTGGAGGCGAGGAGCTTCTTGATCGTGATGATAAGGGCGAGAACGAGAGCGATCTTGGAGATGATGAGAGCTTTTCCGGCCAGGAGGAAAAGGAGACCGATAGCGATGGGGATGAGCATCATCAGCTTCATGCCGATGGCCATCATCATCATTCCCATTCCCTTGTTCTTCTTGCCACGCACTGGAACAAAGAGAGAAGTTTTGTGTTAGAAGATCATCTACCTTAAAGGTCGATTGGGACAAGAAGAAATTGTCGTGAGCAAAAAGAAGATCTACGAAAGAATTAATTGCCATTTGGCTATTTGCTAACGTTTTAGACGAGGAGGACTCAGCTCAATAATTATTGAGCTCGTGATGGCAATGTTCTAAGGAGTAAAATAAAAAATCCTATCCTAGAAGAGTAAATGGTTTAGGAAACAACATGAAAAAATAAAAAGGGCTTTTTCTATTTGACAAATGGTGAGATCTAAATACTCGTATAATTATAAATGATTTGACCGTTCAAAGAATTAAACGATAGGATTTTTGGGGTAGTTCTCCTAAACCTTAGGGGATTTTGATAAGAAGCACAGACAGTAGGTATTAGAGAGCCCGTACCCGTTCCTTTAACTGATAAAATATTAAAACTAGATCATGTCCAAATCTACGATCTATAGAGAACTTAAAGGAACAAGATCTCAGTGGTGTTTGCTGGACGGGACGGTTAAAAACTTAAAACATAGTTTGTCAAAATGAGTCCGTTTTTCGAATATGTCCCTTTTAGTATAGTTTGTCAGATAAGTCCAGTTGTAGTTTATCCGTAACTAGAGGTATAGTCAGTTGGAAAAATATATTATTTGCAGTTTGTCAAATAAGACTGATAAGATATGAATCAAAGAAGGTCAATTTGTCATTTGTAAGATAAGTCAGTTTGTATAGGTTGTCAGCTAAGTATAGTGTTCCTGTAGTTCAGTCAGGCATGTGTAGTTTGTCAAGTCAGTTTCTATTTTGTCAGTCAAGTCCATTTTTTGTTTGTCCTAATAATGATTGTGATGGGCTTTTGGTCCTTTTGGTCACTAGTCTTCGTTTTGTTGCTTGGAAGTTATTAGTCGTTCTAAGCCAAAATCGGTTGTAAGTCAAGTAAAGGTTATTTGTCTTTGGTCTAGTAATTTGGTTTGTCGAATAGTCATGTTTGTCCTAGAATCCTTGATCAAGATGCGCAAACAAGGAAGACCATTGTGAAAGCATGAAGCAGCAATAAGCCAAACTTTTGTGTTTGCAGACCATATAAAAGGTTTGGAAGCTCTAAGCTTAAGTGAAATTGTAAGCAAAGTACTGCCAAAACAATCACTTACCTTACAAAAAAGAATATGTATACTTTTACCTGCAGTACCTACCCGTTTGTCCAGTCGAGTTCTTGTCGAGTCAGTTTGTCCGTCTATAAATCATTGTCAAGTAAGAGTCTTTTTGTCTTTTGAGAGTCGTTGTCCAGTCTTTTAGAATATTTAGAAGAGTCAGAATATGTATACTTTTACCTGCAGTACCTACCCGTTTGTCCAGTCGAGTTCTTGTCGAGTCAGTTTGTCCGTCTATAAGTCATTGTCGTAAGAGTCTTTTTGTCTTTTGAGAGTCGTTGTCACTTAAAAGTCTTTTAGAATATTTAGAAGAGACAAATATAAACGTCACTTAAGTAAACCAAAAAGTAATTTCACAGAGTGGAAAAATAGTGTCAAAAGTCAATGTAAGAAAGGCCACTTAGGACAGACAAAAGTATAAGTCACTTGTCTATTGGTCGAAAGTCAAGGTCACTTTGTGTCATTTAGTCCAGTGAATAATTCTGTCGAAGTTCCAAGTCATGTCACTTAAATCTAAAAATTAAATACTAAAGGACCAAAATCATAGTAATGAAATAAGATTCATTACCTTCTCTTTGTGTAATCTTACAAGGACTCTGTTCTTTTCTTAGAAAGCAGTGATTTTTCTATGTTCACAACTTTTAACCTGATGAGTTTTACTCGTAATACTCTGTTAGCATAATGGGACTTTTGGTCCTAAACTGACAGTCTAAATAAAACAATATGTAGGGATACATAATTTATTATCATGTACCCAATTTTGAAAGCCCAAATGGTGATCATCATACAAAGGTGCTTGGCTTCAACAACTTCTTCATATCAGTACGGACCAAAGAATCAAGATACTTTCTTCCCAACATTTCCAATGGACTCTCAAACGTTATACCTATCCAACGCAAGATTACTGCAAATACATTGAAGGTACAGATAATATTGCAGACTGATTCCAACCATTCTACTACTGAAGAGCTATCAATCAAATATAATATTTTAAACGCTTTGTATAAATATCTACACAATTACACAAACATGCATGATGATTTCAATACAAGTGTTATTCCAATTGAAGACATGCATACACAATACATGAACACAATCAAGACACTCCATGCTACTTATACTAAGCTGATAAGTACTAAGTACCTTACTGGATGGGTTTGAAGACACTTTCCTTGTCTGTCCGTTGAAAACGATAGAAGACATGATGATTTCAATACAAGTGTTATTCCAATTGAAGACATGCATACACAATACATGAACACAATCAAGACACTCCATGCTACTTATATATACGTACTAAGCTGATAAGTAAGTACTAAGTACCTTACTGGATGGGTTTAAAGACACTTTCCTTGTCTGTCCGTTGAAAACGATAGAAGTTCTTTTGTTGGAGTGCAAACATTCTTTATACTACCAAGTAGGACTGAAAAGTCCCTTTAATAGATGAATGGAAGATGGAAGGTGGATACAAAAAGTTGAAAACGATGATAGAAGAATTAACTGTTTGCATGGAAATTCAATATCGAGGTTAAAGGGTTATTTAACTACTAATTAAAGCTACATTTACCAAGTTGGTACCTAAAAGAGAAGAAATTTTAGAATACGAAAACATGAAATATAAAAAGAAATGATAGAGAAGGACTAGGAAAGATTTTTTTTTATAGGTTCGAGAAAACTAAAGCTAGCTTAGGAGATAATTTTGATTTTAATTTGCTCGGAAAATTTTGATTATGAAACAAACAACCTTAGGTGTACTGTACAAAGAATTTTGAGACCATCTGCTACCTCTTTTATCACGCTAAAAGTCTTTAACGCTAATATTTGTCAACAAAGAGCGATAGGTCAAAGACTTAACAGATATCCACATAGATCGATATCATTACACAAAACATGAAGAAATTCCAAAGAAAGGAAAATCGACTCTGAAAATTTCCAACAACTATTACCTATACTGTTACGTACATGATAAGTACCTACATAATATTACGTACCTAATCGTAGGACTGAAAAGTCCCTTTAATAGAAGATATGTAGCTGGGAATGAAGGATGGATGAGTGATAGACGGGTGGATGATTAAATAATGGACATCCAAAGAAAGGAAAATCGACTCTGAAAATTTCCAACAACTATTACCTATACTGTTACGTACATGATAAGTACCTACATAATATTACGTTCCTATCTCAAAGATAAATACCTACACCTGATTTAGATTCGTACATTAGCATAGACTTAGCAATTATTGCGATAGTAGTTTCACTCATTAAGGGAATTGAAATAGAAAAAGCATTCCTAAACACAGTCATGGCGTTGTCTCACCCCGTATTTTGACAGCGAGAGAGAGCAAATATATATAATATATACACAAATAAATTGGATACTATAAATTTTATAGTGGGGTTTACAATACTAAGTTAGGTACTTTGAAATACAATCAAATTCAGGAATAACGTTGCTAGAGATCAAGTTGGCAATCCAGGATCTCGGGAAAAAAGATTTTCGGCAGGATATAAAAAGTTAGAAAAAGCTGTTAATGAAATTACCGAAAATATTCAATTCTTCATCAAAAGCTTTAAAAAGTCATAGTCCTCCAGCACGTTATCGTGAATATTCATTGTATTTGTACATCATAACACTGACAAGATAAAAAACACAACAGATAAGACAGATTTGTACATTATAAATAGTAGACATATTAAAGAAAGGTTTGACGGTTAGGGTGATTTCTTTGTGAAAATGACTTTGAAAATCCCGCAAAGTCACACAAAAAGAAAACCAGGACTGAAATAGATCTCAAGATCCATTATAATCGTCAATCCCATTTAACACCTAGAATAGGATGAGTATGAAGAAAATAGGTTGTTAAATTGATGTTCAAGTCAATTTAACTTCTACAAAATGCGAGGTTTGAGATCCCATAAGGTTGAATAAAATTAATACTTAGAATAGGATTAAAAATCTACGTACAATAATCGAATTATTATAATGTAGATCAGGAGGTGGAAAAATCTGATGAAGGCGGGGACAGAGTTGATGACAAAGATGGAAAAAGAGATATGAAACAAGACATATAAGAAGAAAGTAATCAATAATACTTAGAATAGGATTAAAAATCTACGTACAATAATCGAATTATTATAATGTAGATCAGGAGGTGGAAAAATCTGATGAAGGCGGAGACAGAGTTGATGACATAGATGGAAAAAGAGATATGAAACAAGACATATAAGAAGAAAGTAATCAGAAATTCGGAGGACTAATTGAAATTCATCTGAAAATCCAGAGCATTGTGAAGAAAGCAAGGGTAAGACTGAACAAATGGACAACCAGAGAATCCCCATAGATGGAAAAAGAGATATGAAACAAGACATATAAGAAGAAAGTAATCAGAAATTCGGAGGACTAATTGAAATTCATCTGGAAATCTAGAGCATTGTGAAGAAAGCAAGGGTAGGACTGAACAAATGGACAACCAGAGAATCCTACAGGAAGAATGGGTAAGGCTGGACAAAAAGGAAAATCAGCTACCCTTGTAGAGGTAAAGATGTTTCTCAATCAGAAATTCGGAGGACTAATTGAAATTCATCTGGAAATCCAGAGCATTGTGAAGAAAACAAGGGTAGGACTGAACAAATGGACAACCAGAGAATCCTACATGAAGAATGGGTAAGGCTGGACAAAAAGGAAAATCAGCTACCCTTGTAGAGATAAAGATGTTTCTCGAAAAAGAATTAGTTGTAAAGATAAAAGTGCTTGGGAAAGAATTAGTCAAGAATCAAAAATTCGGAGGACTAATTGAAATTCATCTGGAAATCCAGAGCATTGTGAAGAAAACAAGGGTAGGACTGAACAAATGGACAATCAGAGAATCCTACAGTAAGAATGGGTAAGGCTGGACAAAAAGGAAAATCAGCTACCCTTGTAGAGGTAAAGATGTTTCTTGAAAAAGAATTAGTTGTGAAGATAAAAGTGCTTGGGAAAGAATTAGTCAAGATCAAAGAAATACGGAAGTACCCAACGGGAAATTGATTCCTCCTATTGACTGCAATAAGGACGGACCAACGACCCGAAGGAAAACTATGATACAAAATCGAAGGCACCTCGGCAATCTATGGCACCTGAGGTCGAGGCATCTGAATGGCATCATCTAAGATTCTAAGAGATAAACAGATATTTACAGAAACATTCGTTACAAAGGTCATCAGGAGGATGCTTGCAAGGAAGGAGCTATTCGTTGGACGACAACACTTGCACAAGGAGTTGTGATATTCCAGGAAAAGGATCCCAGAAGTTAAAATCTCTGGAGATTTTGCCCTGAGGAAATCACAATCCCAACAGTAAAGCCAAGGGACTTTTCAGTTCTATCCCAGCAGGATAAACAAACAAGGTATAAAGAGGCGTCAAAGCAGCCACTTCGCAGTTTCCGTCAAAGCAACCATTTCGCCCGGCCAAGGCCACTTCCTCGCGAGCTCTCCAACGATTCGGCGGGTAGGGGAACGTCTTATTGTTTGTACGCGCTGTAGGCGATGTCCTGGGCGGCGTTTTGGGCGTCCAGGGAGCGTCTATCCCAGCCGCCTCCGTGACCGCCACCGCTAGACCATCCGTGGGACTCGTGGCTCTCGTGTTTACCAGAAGTTAAAATCTCTGGAGATTTTGCCCTGAGGAAATCACAATCCCAAGACTAAAGCCAAGGGACTTTTCAGTTCTATCCCAGCAGGATAAACAAACAAGGTATAAAGAGTCGTCAAAGCAGCCACTTCGCAGTTTCCGTCAAAGCAACCATTTCGCCCGGCCAAGGCCACTTCCTCGCGAGCTCTCCAACGATTCGGCGGGTAGGGGAACGTCTTATTGTTTGTACGCGCTGTAGGCGATGTCCTGGGCGGCGTTTTGGGCGTCCAGGGAGCGTCTGTCCCAGCCGCCTCCGTGACCGCCACCGCTAGACCATCCGTGGGACTCGTGGCTCTCGTGTTTGCTTGCAGAAGGAGTTGTGATATTCGAGGAAAAGGATCCCAGAAGTTAAAATCTCTGGAGATTTTGCCCTGAGGAAATCACAATCCCAACACTAAAGCCAAGGGACTTTTCAGTTCTATCCCAGCAGGATAAACAAACAAGGTATAAAGAGTCGTCAAAGCAGCCACTTCGCAGTTTCCGTCAAAGCAACCATTTCGCCCGGCCAAGGCCACTTCCTCGCGAGCTCTCCAACGATTCCCAGAAGTTAAAATCTCTGGAGATTTTGCCCTGAGGAAATCACAATCCCAAGACTAAAGCCAAGGGACTTTTCAGTTCTATCCCAGCAAGATAAACAAACAAGGTATAAAGTGGCGTCAAAGCAGCCACTTCGCAGTTTCCGTCAAAGCAACCATTTCGCCCGGCCAAGGCCACTTCCTCGTGAGCTCTCCAACGATTTCAAACAATCAAACAAATGGTTAGTTGAAAATTTTAATTTTATCTGAGTATTCTTGAAGTCGATGAAGATAGACCTATCAGTTTTCTTTGGGAATTCCTGCCATTTTTTATACGAGGTTTTCCAAAGGTCTCAAATTCCGTGGTTAAACACATTAATAAAGTTCGAATCCCTGCATTTAGAATATTGGTAAAGAAAAAAAGTTCAACAAAAGTTTCGCAAAGATAAATACCTACACCTGATTTAGATTTGTACATTGGCATAGACTTAGCAATTATTGCAATAGTAGATTCACTCATTAAGGGGAATAGAAATAGAAGAAGCATTCCTAACACATAGTGTTTTTTTGTCTCACCCCGTATTTTGAAGATACTCCAAAAACCCACCTAGTAACATTCCCATTCCCTTGTTCTTCTTGCCACGCACTGGAACAAAGAGAGAAGTTTTGTGTTAGAAGATCATCTACTTTAAAGGTCGAATGGGACAAGAAGAAATTGTCGTGAGAAAAAAGAAGATCTACGAAAGAATTTATTGCCATAGACCTGACCTGTTTCCTCCTCGGTCGACACAAACTTTGGCTATTTGCTATCGTATCCTAATCCTATCCTAGAGTAAATGGTTTCAGCATACAAACATCAATACTCCGGTCCTCAAGTATTTATAAAATGCCACCATAGATATTTCATCGATACACGCTGATTTCGCGGAACAAGAACACACAACTGAGCAATCATGTGAAAAAATATTTAATTAAAAAAATAAAAGTGAACGAAATTGAAAATAAAAAGGATATCACAATGGAGAAGTAGTGTGGACAATTTAATTAGTGACAGGAGAGTGTTATGTGGACAATGTCCACTATTTGCGTCCACTGAACATATTTGTAGAGAAATGAATGATGACATTCGACATATTGTCAATGCCTCTGCCGAAGAACCAGAAGGACCTGGTTGATTTATTGACAATATTTGTTCAGATATTTGAATAGAACATACAACATAGTAAGGTAAATACCCTTGTAGAGGGTTGGGGATAAAGAGAGAAGTACCTATGCCGCAAATGCAATGAAAAGACAAAGTGGAAGGGGACCTTAGTGACAAAGAATGGAGAAAGAGGACACATTGGATAGAGGGAAATAGAGGTGTTAAATATAATATGGAAACACCGATCCCCAATAGAGTAAAAGAAGAAAAAGAACCAGAACAAGAAAAAGAAGAAGTAGAAGATAGTAAATAGCCTTGAGTTACGGATAAGGATTACGAGAACACCTTAAACAGAGTGTCAACAAATATTGTAATCCATATTGATTTGATAATGATCTTTGCATGATCTAGTGATCCATATTAAGACATATCCATAAGAGTACACGATCCATGTTATTCTAGATGCTAGAGTAAATTATGGTGACATTGGTGGTTTAAAAGAAGAAGAAAAAGAAGATGAAAAAGAAGACTTGTTTAGCTACCTACTTGTAGCCGATTCCGTTAAAAGTGGATCTTGTAGATTCCATATGAGGTCCAAATATTATAGTATTTACGATGTTTATTTAGGTATTTGTTTTCAAAAGAGACCATTGGACCAGGTTAAACGATATAGTCGCTATATCGAACTGGTGGTTTGGATGTCTGTTTCTACACATTGTCATATATGGTCTCATCTAAACAATATAAGAAGGTACCTACATACAGGTAATACCTGATGCACAATGGTAAGTTAGAAATGATAGGTACTAGAGGCTAGATAAACAAGTGCATAGTGGTACTACAAGGTAACACCATACACCTGTCCGTCCGGCCTCCAATTTAATATACAGAGATGAGTAAATTATTTAATTTATTATGTTGTGCATTACTCTCTTGTATTTAATTTTAGGTGGCACAATGTATGAGCAGAGAGGTCTAAGGACAGATAGATTTGATTTTTTCGCCTGTTTGAAAAAGTTAGTTGTAAGCTTATGGATGTAAGACTCAATGTAAGGTGTTTTGGCCTCAGCGTGTAGGTCGCTAATTTTAGTGTACCTGCGTTTTTGAAGAGATTCAAACTTAAAAAGCCTGATAGAACGTTGAATGTAGCAGTTCCCAATGTATCACTGAAGTTAAGTAATCTTGCACAAGGTTGGTATCCGGGTGGGTGACCGTCTGAACAATCGCCCCCTGCTGACTTTCTCTGTCCTCACTCCGGCCGGGTGAGGTTAATGTGAGGACCAGTGAGGAGGCGGGTAGTCGCGGAATGGAGGGTAAAACCCCGTCATCAAAGACCTCAGAAAGCGGGTGGCTTGAATAGGTATTGAAAATCTTGGAATAATACCAAATATGTATTATTTGAGGTTCACCTCCAGTTTTACCTCCACAGATGGCAATATACCTAAGCTATGTATGTACCTACATACAGAATCCATCAAAACCTTGTGTACAGACTGTATGGATTTGTAATAACATGACAAACCTAAATCTAATATTCAAAAACACTCCTTGTACCTACAATAAAGAATAGTATGTATGTCGTCTATTTAATCAAATTCGTCTACTTGTAGATTTATTTTACTGTTATGTATGAAGTATAATAAATAATAAATCTATGTATCTAATAGGTATATTAAATAAGGATGATATTGGTAACGGGATTAAAGCATTTGGCAATAATATTGAAGTACTACTTATTGGTAACATCATACATAATTGTAGATAGGTATTCATGAAGATATAGATCTAGTTGCCTATGAATAGAATGGATTACATTCCTTCTTATCATTATTGGATTTTAAACATTGTAGATAGGTATTCATGAAGATATAGATCTAGTTGCCTATGAATAGAATGGATTACATTCCTTCTTATCATTATTGGATTTTAAATCTTTTAGTAATACAAGATGAAAGGTGTAATGTGATCAATAAGATTCATTACCTTCTCTTTGTGTAATCTTACAAGAACTCTGTTCTTTTCTTAGAAAGCAGTGATTTTTCTATGTTCACAACTTTTAACCTGATGGGTTTCACTCGTAATACTCTGTTAGCATAATGGGACTTTTGGTCCTAAACTGACAGTCTAAATAAAACACTATGTAGGGATACATAATTATCATGTACCCAATTTTGAAAGCCCAAATTTGTAATGTGATCAATAAGATTCATTACCTTCTCTTTGTGTAATCTTACAAGGACTCTGTTCTTTTCTTAGAAAGCAGTGATTTTTCTATCTTCACAACTTTTAACCTGATGGGCTTCACTCGTAATACTCTGTTGGCATAATGGGACTTTTGGTCCTAAACTGACAGTCTAAATAAAACACTATGTAGGGATACATAATTATTATCATGTACCCAATTTTGAAAGCCCAAATGGTGATCATCATACAAAGGTGCTTGGCTTCAACAACTTCTTCATATCAGTACGGACCAAAGAATCAAGATACTTTCTTTCTAAGCTAAGATTTCCAATGAACTCTCAAACGTTATATCCAACGCAAGATTACTGCAAATACATATATGTAGAAGGTGCAGATATTAATATAACATTGCAGATTGATTCCAACCATTCTACTCCTGAAGAGCTATCAATCAAATATATTATTGTAAACGCTTTGTATTAAAGAATCAAGATACTTTCTTTCTAAGCTAAGATTTCCAATGAACTCTCAAACGTTATATCCAACGCAAGATTACTGCAAATACATATGTAGAAGGTGCAGATATTAATATAATATTTCAGATTGATTCCTACCATTCTACTACTGAAGAGCTATCAATCAAATATAATATTTTAAACGCTTTGTATAAATATCTAAGACACAATTACACATGCATGATGATTTCAATACAAGTGTTATTCCAATTGAAGACATGCATACACAATACATGAACACAATCAAGACACTCCATGCTACTTATACTAAGCTGATAAGTAAGTACTAAGTACCTTACTGGATGGGTTTAAAGACACTTTCCTTGTCTGTCCGTTGAAAACGATAAAAGTTCAATGATTATGGTACAACATGAAAACAAGAACGATAGAAGATCTTTTGTTGGAGTGCAAACATTGTTTATACTACCACAGTAGGACTGAAAAGTCCCTTTAATGGATGAATTAAAGATGGATAGAAGAAGATGAAAACAATGAGAGAAGAATTAACTGTTTGCATGGAACATGGATGAATTAAAGATGGATAGAAGAAGATGAAAACAATGAGAGAAGAATTAACTGTTTGCATGGAACCACTGTTTATACTGCCAGCATAGGACTGAAAAGTCCCTTTAATAGAAGGTATGTAGCTGTGAATGAAAGATGGATGAGTGGTAGACGGGTGAATGATTAAATAATGGACATCCAAAGAAAGGAAAATCGACTCTGAAAATTTCCAACAACTACTACCTATACTGTTACGTACATGATAAGTACCTACATAATATTACGTACCTGTCCCGAAGGAAAACTATGATACAAAATCGAAGGCACCTCGGCAATCTATGGCACCTGAGGTCGAGGCATCTGAATGGCATCATCTAAGAGATAAACAGATATTTACAGAAACATTCGTTACAAAGGTCATCAGGAGGATGCTTGCAAGGAAGGAGCTATTAGTTGGACGACAACACTTGCAGAAGTGTCTTGTGACACTAAGCGACGTGCAAAGCAGGCTTAAAAGCTAAAGAAGAACAAGCAGAAAAGTGCAAAGAATAACGCTGAGAAAAAATATTCCAACTTGAAATTTAATTGCAATAAATAAATAATTTATTCGTATAAAGCCTAAGATAATGTTATAACGCAAAGATAAATACCTACACCTGATTTAGATTTGTACATTGGCATAGACTTAGCAATTATTGCAATAGTAGATTCACTCATTAAGGGAATAGAAATAGAAGAAGCATTCCTAACACACAGCCATAGTGTTTTTTGTCTCACCCCGTATTTTGAAGATACTCCAAAAACCCACCTAGTAAAACATGCAAACATGATACTCGTCTAGGTCAGTTGAATAGGACTGAAAAGTCCCTTTAATAGAAGATATGTAGCTGGGAATGAAGGATGAATGAGTGATAGACGGGTGGATGATTAAATAATGGATCGACATCCAAAGAAAGGAAAATCGACTCTAAAAATTTCCAACAACTATTACCTATTCTGTTACGTACATGATAAGTACCTACATAATATTACGTTCCTATCTCAAAGATAAATACCTACACCTGATTTAGATTTGTACATTAACATAGACTCAGCAATTATTGCGATAGTAGATTCACTCATTAAGGGAATTGAAATAGAGAAGCATTCCTAAACACAGCCATGGCGTTGTCTCACCCCGTATTTTGAAGATACTCCAAATACCCACCTAGTAAAACATGCAAACATAATACTCGTCTAGGTCAGTAGCTGAAGAGAAGAAGTTCTCACACTAATCTCTTGTACTCCTGAAGGAGGTATTTGACACATTTATCAATGAGATTTCCAAGTATGATAACGAAAGAAAAAAAAAATTGAAAAATCCTAACTCAGGGGCGGGATTAATGCCTAGGGCATTCTCTTCCATCCAACCCCTGAAGGAGGTATTTGACACATTTGTCAATGAGATTTCCAAGTATCAAAATGATAACAATAAAAGAGGAATCAATGATAACAATGATATTAGTACGAGTAAGTGTAAGATCATAGAAACATTTGGTACTTAGACTAGGCACAATGTGAAACGATTTAGCTATATCAATGATAACAATGATATTAGTACGAGTAAGTGTAAGATCATAGAAACATTTGGCACTTAGACTAGGCACAATGTGAAACGATTTACATAGCTACATGATAACAATGATATTAGTACGAGTAAGTGTAAGATCATAGAAACATTTGGTACTTAGACTAGGCACAATGTGAAACGATTTAGCTACTGTGTTTTGATGCTCTAAATTTAAGGAAGATTTATTGGAAATTGGAACATACCTACCTATCCAAAGGGGAATTAACTGATAGGGAGTTGCCCTAACATTTAATCAAAGGATGTTCGAAAAAGAAAAGACAAATTCGGAAAACAGTTCAAAAGATGGATTGCTTGGATGAGATTGAAAAGTTCTGGGATTACAGATATTTTCGGTTCCTTTCATTATCTTGGGGACTACTCAGTCAATGAGACAGATCTACTATAACAGTGTCAGGTCATACTACATATCTCTACAATTCCTCGAAAACTTTTGTACAACATAAAAAACCGATCAACAATAATAACTTTATAATGAGAAGAAAAATACATAAAGTGTGTACCAAAATAATATTACCTCATTTTAAGAATCCTCCAAGTGCCTAAGAATAGGCACTAGTATCAAATTGTTTCATAATACTTGAATACCTAGGTAGGAATACTTCTCATTCGAAGACTTCAAAGACCAATCGTTCGTTATCAAACCAAAATTAATAAAACACAAAGAAAATAATCAAATCAATAAACCACTCTACAGCCCGAGAGGCTGAGCCTCTGTTGCAAACGACCAAAACAATACTGATGCCAACTAAGGATGAACACATTGGAAAAGTGCCGAAAAAGGGAAGAAAAAACAAAAAATGCATTCCAAATGAAAGGGTTGGTTTTTGATGAATTTACCGTAAAAAAACAGCCCCAAATTATAACGCTCATTTGAGAAAATAGTCCCCGCTTTTGTATGACTGATATGCTTCCTTGAATTTAAATAAAGAAGCTTTGTTATTAGATGAATTCTGGATTCTTTTGTAGATGAATGGGAAGACCAGGTGATTTTATTTTATAGATATATGTAACTCTATGTAGGACTCGAGGATTGTGGCATGTAGAATCCGTCATGCTTAATGATACATATAAATATAAAAGATTGAAAAGCAAAGCTTGTCAAATATTATTGAAGACTATTTTGTTTAAAGATGTTGAGGATGTGAAGCAAGAACAAACATCAAGACATTTTCAAGACCTAAAATACCTAAATGAATCGAATGAATGAAGCAAACACCATTCAAAGGTCAAACATTCAAACAGATACATATTCAAGAGTAAGAATTGTGCTTCAAAAAATACTGAGATCTGAGATCTTGTGAATATTGACATATTGATACATCTGTATCAGCCATAAATAACACCCGAGAGGGGAGACAACAATTGAATCTTTTGTTCAAAAAATCCAAAATTAGGGAAACCCTTTTTCCGGTAAAATCAAGAAAATGGTTTTAAATTTTTTTTTTGTTTTTTTTTTTTTTTTTTTTTTTTTTTTTTTTTTTTTTTTTTTACATTTTCTCTGTATTTTACACAATTTTCGAACACGGGTAGAATTGCACAAAAAGTGTGATACTGTGACACAAAAGATGTTTTTGTGTTTGTCCCCCTTTTTAGTCCTCTGAAGAGTGGGGTTCAATATGAAACCGATTTTAGGGGAATCTTTAGGAAGGTATAGTGTAGCGTAAGGGTGATAGTTATCAATAGGTTGATAAGTCACGTGCCCATAAAAATTTAAAGGTTGTAATTTTTTTTTTGTCAAATATATTTCAGAAAAATGTTTTACAAAAATAAAGTTAAAAGAAAAATGCATTTTACCAAATTGAACTCGGAATTTTTTTCTGATGAAATGAAGAAATAAACCCTTCTACTTATTGATCTGTTGGTCATAGTGGTGAAATAGATGCGAAGAGACTGCAGAAGAGATGTCACAACTATGTACCTACACGTATTTTGTTCAAGTTCTATGGGCAAAGGCTACGTAGGTACGTACAAAATCAAAGATCCAATTTTGTATAAGCACCGTGATCAAAGGCTACAAAATCAAAAATCCAATTTTGTATGAGTACCATGAACAAAGGCTACAGAATCAAACATCCAACTGTGTATAACTAACAAGAACAAAGGCTACAAAGTACAAAATCAAATATCCAATTTTGTATAAACACCACGGACATAGTCTAAAAAAAATATCGAATGTTTGAATACTTTATCAGAAGAGTATGTAAACATATGATATTGACATAGAAATCTCCCGCTTTTGTGGGTCAAGTACAATTAAAGAATCCACTCGAGACTGGAGACTTGGAGAGTCATTAGGTAGAAAAACTGGAATTGGAGATTTCATGTCCAGTTGTCCAGCGTTGCAGCGCCAGAAAACTGGAATCCGAGATTCGAGATTTAATTTCCAGCATTTCAGCGTCCCACTTGCCCCAAACTAAATACGCCTGCAACTTTTGCAAGTGTTTGAATTATGCCATTAGAAAGAAAGTTGTTTCTAAATATAAATAAAATACGCTGCCTGAGTGTCCGGTTCAGATCTTGTTTAAATTCAATTCACTTACTTTCTTCGAGGGCACGTCCCAAGTCATCCTTGGAGACATTAGGGAGCTTGATGTTGACATTGTGGGAAGACAAGAACTTGGCTACACGTTCCAAGATCAGACTGTTCAGCTTAGAATCGCTTTCGCTGGCAACAACCTCGTTATTGGCACTCGTTTTGATTTCATTCTCCAGCTCGTTTTCATTGATAGCTCGACCATAATCTCCGCGGGATTTGGCGTCGGCGTTCTTGCTGATAAGGATCGTGTCACTGAACGCGATGTTGTCGCTGCGAGCGACGCGATCCAGCAGCGTCAACGCTTTCAGCTTAGAATCGCTTTCGCTGGCAACAACCTCGTTATTGGCACTCGTTTTGATTTCATTCTCCAGCTCGTTTTCATTGATAGCTCGGCCATAATCTCCGCGGGATTTGGCGTCGGCGTTCTTGCTGATAACGATCGTGTCACTGAACGCGATGTTGTCGCTGCGAGCGACGCGATCCAGCAGCGTCAACGCTTTCAACTTCAGACACGACGTCATCGAGTAGTCTTTGCTGGCGCAGTCGTCGTACAGGTTGGTGACGGCTTTGAATCCGTTCAGGGTCTCCTCAGGGAGCTGCGCTGGGGACGCAAACACATTGGCAAACAGCACCACGAACACCGCACAACTACACCTTGTTAACACCATTGTGAAAAAAAAATTAACAAACGCCTAAAAAACACGGAGTTAAAGTTAAGAACTTTGGCGAAGTTAGTCGCGATCGAACTTTTCTACGTTACGATATATCGTGAAATGTACCTCACGGTGTAAAAAATCACCAAGAATTGAACCTTGAAGAGATGTTTCACTTGTATTTATAACCAACTGGACCTCTTTCTTCTATTTCTCTTCTTCACCTCTTTCTTCGTTTGGGACTTCCTTCCTTGTTTGGTTTTTATGATCGCCATTTGTATGATCACTTGTTCCGTTTATTATCTGGTTTGTTATGTGAGTTTTAACCAGTTTTTTTACCTGGTCTCGTGCTAAGGAATTACCATGTTGGTGTTATTGATTTTGGATGGTTTATCATTGTTTTGTATGGAAGTTTATCGGTTATTGTGGTTTTGATTTCCTGTGTGTAAACTTTTACTTTTAAAATAATGGAAGTAATACACTTAAGTATTGGCTCTGTTGTACAAATTATATTGAGCGTTCACTTTGGAGTAAGTCGTAAAATGTATTGTTTTACTTGCTACAATTACTGCTTTCGGTACTTATGACATAAGAGCATACTTATTGTATTGTAAATCAATATTATAAAACTACTGATTTTAACCAGTTTTTTCCTTGATCTCAATCATATTATAAAGCAAAACACCACAATCTGACCCCTAAGAGTGACTATTAGTCTCGGCAATGGCCAAATGTAATACAGGGATTCACCCATGAAAACCTTCTACCTCAAAGGGTCTTGTTTAGATGTACAATAAATAAAGTAATACCTAATTACAGCCTAACTCCATACACAAAAAGCCCACCTCACACTTAGGTGTAGGGGCAAACAGCCCTAAAGGATTTAGGTTCTAAGAATCTACGATTACCTAATAGAAATTTTGAAAACAAATAAAGTAAATTAAGTACATACTTTAAAGTTTTGATTGAAATATCGAGGCAGAATTCCAAAGACACTTTCGAAACCAACAATGATCTCACCTTAACTTTCAATCATGAATTTCACTTCAAATAGGAAGATGCAATATGCTAATAAATGATCAATTGACAATAGTGTGTTGGCCGTTGTTTTTATGCTTTTACTAGAATAATCAACAATGGTTTTATGATTGACGTGATCAACTTGATAGGCAGGATTGATTTCAGAAATCTTTAGTAAGACCACATGCACTTTTGAGTGTTACCAGTCTAGCTAAGTAGATACTTTTGATATCTACAATAACGTCTCTAACACTCGAAATCACGGTACTAAAATTTCAGTGAAATCTAGTAGTGGCTCATAAAAAGGGCCCGTACGGAGCCCCCATAATTTCTACCGAGTCAAAACATATTCAGCTCTCCTTTGGGTGGTAGATATATTTGTCAAATTTCATCAAAACCGGACAAACCAAACAAACTTACAAACAGACAAAATAAAAGAAAATAATCATTCTTGTCCATCCAGCTCTTTTCTGGATGGACAAGATTTGACGACCGAGCTGGACACGGAAAGTAAGTAAGTATCATTGAGTTAAAAGAGTAATTTCAGAAATCTTTAGTAAGACCACATGCACTTTTGAGTGTTACCAGTCTAGCTAAGTAGATACTTTTGATATCTACAATAACGTCTCTAACACTCGAAATCACGGTACTAAAATTTCAGTGAAATCTAGTAGTGGCTCATAAAAAGGGCCCGTACGGAGCCCCCATAATTTCTACCGAGTCAAAACATATTCAGCTCTCCTTTGGGTGGTAGATATATTTGTCAAATTTCATCAAAACCGGACAAACCAAACAAACTTACAAACAGACAAAATAAAAGAAAATAATCATTCTTGTCCATCCAGCTCTTTTCTGGATGGACAAGATTTGACGACCGAGCTGGACACGGAAAGTAAGTATCATTGAGTTAAAAGAGTGTGTTGCTGTGTTGTTCATTCAATTACGAAGAACATCTGGAAGAATTCTTGGGTCATTTGGTACCTTATCTAAACAAATTAGATTAGAAGGCCTTACAAAAGTGTCTAAATTGTTCTCCTTTGGGTGGTAGATATATTTGTCAAATTTCATCAAAACCGGACAAACCAAACAAACTTACAAACAGACAGAATAAAAGAAAATTAATCATTGAGTCAAAAGAGTGTGTTGCTGTGTTGTTCATTCAATTACGAAGAACATCTTGAAGAATTCTTGGGTCATTTGGTACCTTATCTAAACAAATTAGATTAGAAGGCCTTACAAAAGTGTCTAAATTGCCAAAGCATGTCTTTCAAACGTTCCCTACCATTTTTCAAAGGTCTAGCGAATCTTTTCGACTCTTTCTTCAACGACTCTCAACAGCTGACCACTTTCATTTCCTCGCTCTTATTGCGATCCTCTTCTTTAACTTTCAACGTCACACAAACTCCTTGATAACGATCTATCATAGGTAACCTTTAGGGAAGTTGGCAGAGCCCAGAGCCAACAGAACTTCATTTGATCCGAGCAAGTTGTGGTCAAGTTCAGCAGACCAGATCTTCCAGTTGGTGCAGTGGTTCCCTCGGGCCAATTTGTCTAATACGACCTTGTTGGAACTTTCACATAAAGTTATTCGCACCCACTTTGAATATTAGTTCTTTAAGTTCCTCCTCTCTTCTTCTTCTTCTTCTTCTTCTTCTCCTCCTCCTCCTCCTCCTCCTCCTCCTCGTCTTCTTCTTTTTTCTTATTCTTTTTCTTCTTCTTCTACGCCTTCATTTTCGACTAGGCTTACCAGACGTCCGCTTTTCCCATTTTGTTCGAAGGACTTTTTGAAGAATTCACAAGTGGAAGAGATCCATCCAGATAGCGATAAACGTTCCCTACCATTTTTCAAAGGTCTAGCGAATCTTTTCGACTCTTTCTTCAACGACTCTCAACAGCTGACCACTTTCATTTCCTGGCTCTCATTGCGATCCTCTTCTTTAACTTTTAACGTCACATATTGATAACAATTTATCATAGGTAACCGTTAGGGAAGTTGGCAGAGCCCGGAGCCAACAGAGCTTCATTTGGTCCGAGCAAGTTGTGGTCAAGTTCAGCAGACCAGATCTTCCAGTCGTTGCAATGGTTCCCTCGGGCCAATATATCTTAAGCCATGAAACAAAAACAAACCTAGTTATACTCAAACCATAAAAAAACTATCAAAAGTAGCGAAAAGGATCACCTGTTAGAGGACACGATGGAGGGAACTTTCCATTTTGTTCGAAGGACTTTGGAAAGAATTCACAAGTGGAAGAGATCCATCCAGATAGCGATAACAACAACAACAACAACAACATTAATAATGATAGCAATGATATCACAAGTGAAAGAGAAACTGATAAAGATCGAACAGATATAGAAGAGCTCTGAGAGTTCACCAAGCAATTAGGAAAAGAGACCTTGTTGGAACTTTCACATAAAGTTATTCGCACCCACTTTGAATATTAGTTCTTTAAGTTCCTCCTCCTTTCACATAAAGTTATTCGCACCCACTTTGAATATTAGTTCTTTAAGTTCCTCCTCTCTTCTTCTTCTTCTTCTTCTTCTTCTCCTCGTCTTCTTCTTTTTTCTTATTCTTTTTCTTCTTCTTCGACGCCTTCATTTTCGACTAGGCTTACCAGACGTCCGCTTTTTGGAACTTTCACATAAAGTTATTCGCACCCACTTTGAATATTAGTTCTTTAAGTTCCTCCTCTCTTCTTCTTCTTCTTCTTCTTCTTCTTCTTCTTCTTCTTCTTCTTCTTCTTCTCCTCCTCGTCTTCTTTTTTCTTATTCTTTTTCTTCTTCTTCTTCTTCTTCTTCTACGCCTTCATTTTCGACTAGGCTTACCTCCTTTTTATACGTTTGTCCTCCGTCCGCCTCAGCTAGTGACCAACTTTGGCTTACAAAGGGCTCAACACTCTCAACAGCTCGATGTATAATGTGTACCTTTCCTTTACTGTTTCCTTTTTTCTTTTTCTTCTTCTTTTTCTTCTTCTTCCTCGTAAAAAAATCAGAGATCCCACGTCAGCTCCCATGGCCCAAAATTACGTTCCAGAAGTCCAAGGAGCTGAATGATCTTGTTGCTAATCTTTTCAATGGTAGGTTCACCTGAGGTGTAATACATAGGTCTATTATGTGTAAGAAGTTATTTGTTAAGCAGTTTGTCACCAGGGACATTTTATCCCTATGCTGGTAAGATAAACAAGATATTATTTATTTTAAACCAACATTGGGAGTTTAGTTGATAGATTAGGTAGTGTAGATACTTTGAATCTGGAGGTTGGTACTTCAAATTATCATGAAAATGAGCACAGTCTACTTAAGTACCTTGGTATTGGGGAACAATAATATTATTTCAGCAAAACCTCCCGCAAAAACACCTCTGAATGAGAGACAAAACCTTTATGACCATTGCCACTTGGGAATTTCACTGTGTTATTATTTATTTTTGTTGTTCTTTCCAGTTGCCAGTGTCATTAACACGGCATCCAATGTTTTAATATGCTCGTTTGCTCGTACATGCTTTAGAAACGATGAGTACATTCTAACTTCTACAGTAATTTTGAGGATTGAAATTTGGACTGTCCCTTGACTCAAGACAAAGTGGAGAACATACTTATCTATCTGTGTGTCTGCCAAAAATAGTAATATTAAATAGAAGCAATGCGTCACCTTTTTAGAATTTCTTGACTGAAAGCTATCTCTCTCAATCATGTCTACTCGAATTTCTCATGATTCCCGGTGAGATAATGAGAGATATGATGGGTAAAGTTGAATGCTTTAATATGCTCGTTTGCTCGTACGATGAGTACATTCTAACTTCTTTATTAATTTTTAGGATTGAAATTTGGACTATCCCTTGACTCAAGACAAAGTGGAGAACATACTTATCTATCTGTATGTCTGACAAAAATAGTACCTAATATTAAATAGAATCAATGCGTCACCTTTTTAGAATTTCTTGACTGAAAGCTATCTCTCTCAATCATAAATAAAAGTTGAAGAGGCAACAATTTATTCCTACATGATTTCTCATTCAAAATGACTGTGCGAATTGAACCCTGGGTTCGATACCTGCCAGTGACCAAGAGACCTTCGTCACTCATATCGGAACGTTTTGCGTATGGTTTTCCACAAGTAATGTTGTCTCGCTGTAGAGCTTGTATCTGAAGTGTGATCACAGCCTGCATAGTAACCATTCTTCACTACAGGGGTATCACTACGTGTACTAGACCTTATGGTTTGCTCCCTCATATGTTCCCGTAGCATCCCATGCTTGATGAACTTCTGTGCTTTCCTATGTCGCACCTTACAGGAGATGAGAAGAACAAAGAACCCGAGGACAGCAAACGCTATGATGGCACCACTGATAGTTATCACGGACTTGAGCTCGGAGGGGATTCGTTTGTTTCCGTCATGTTCCCGAACAGTGACGATCTCGTCATTCCCATACAGCTGAGGTCTCCCTGTACTGGAGGTGTAAGATAGGAGCAGCTCCTCACTAGAACCATAGAATGGTGTTAGCTTAGCATTGGGTAGCAGAGGTCGTGTCCTGGTGTAGTGTAGCTCCGGTAGGCGCTTGGTCGTGTAGTATGTCTGTGACGCTTCTGCCTGCATGGGGAACTGCCAAAATTACGTTCCAGAAGTCCAAGGAGCTGAATGATCTCGTTGCTAATCTTTTCAATGGTAGGTTCACCTGAGGTGTAATACATAGTTCTATTGCCTATGTGTAAGAAGTTATTTGTTAAGCTGTTTGTCACTAATGGGGAACTGAGGGAGACTGTCGAACAGGAATTTCGGTTCTCGTCTCTCCTCCTTAGGGAGAACTTGTTGGGAGATGGCATTTGGGAAGGTTTCACTAAAGACCTTATTAGTCATACAGAGACGTTAAAACTCTACCAAAAGAGTTTGAAGATAAAGGTGTTATTGCCAATGAAAGTAAATTTCTTGCCAATTATTAAAAGGATTGGCACTATTTGCTTTCAGATTCAATAGAATTTAGATTCAATACAGCAAAAGGAATAATTTGATGAAATCACCTTTTCTACCTATGTAACAAAACAGTTCCTATTCCAAGTAAAATTAACAAAAAGTTATTACAAAAGTCCCCAATTTTCTGAATTTTCACCCTTCTCGAAAAGTCAAGATAATAAGAGATAAGATGAGTTTTAGAAACAGTAACACACATCATCCAAACTTTGCAAATCAACGACAAAAAGAGTTTGAAGATAAAGGTGTTATTGCCAATGAAAGTGAATTTCTTGCCAATTATTAAAAGGATTGGCACTATTTGCTTTCAGATTCAATGGACAAATACAGCAAAAGGAATAATTTGATGAAATCACCTTTTCTACCTATGTAACAAAACAGTTCCTATTCCAAGTAGAATTATCAAAAAGTTATTACAAAAAGTCCCCAATTTTCTGAATTTTCTCCCTTCTCGAAAAGTCAAGATAATAGGAGATAAGATGAGTTTTAGAAACAGTAACACACATCATCCAAACTTTGCAAATCAACGACAAAAAGAACACATCTGTTGTTTTTAAGGACCACTACTCCATTGAGAACAAGGAATTAACTCCTTTGATTTTTTTCAACATACTCGTAGTACTGTGTTAAAAAACATTACCGATACGTTATCATATCTCCTACTAATCATAAGGTATTATTCGAAAATTACTAAAAAACTCAAAACCAATATCCGGAACCTCACACAACAGTAATATCCGTAATCCAAATCAATAAACACAAATACATTTTTAATCCTAAATCATTATTAATCCAAGAACAACATAAACATCCCAAGAGTATCAACAAACGTAACATAACACACGCATAATCTTCGCGTGTAATAATATATCGTATAATTGTTGTGTTATAATATCAGTATTGTTATAATTACGTTATGATATATTTTATACATAGTAGTATGTTAGACATAAGTATTGTGTCGGAACATTGGATTATTACGCTACCAGGCATAATAAACAGATATAGGTTATTCATCCGACGTTAAAACAATACCCAGGTCTTCCAAGAGTCAGTCAGAGGCGTGTCCACCATGGAAGCTAGGCTAAAAACAGATTGGAGCGGAGAGCATACCGCATAGAGCTTTTTGCCCTCAGTTCTATGCGGTAGGAAGTCATTACTTCCTTCTATCGTCACTTTTCTCTACCTGCTCGATGCTCGCTCTCTTTTGAGCTTAAGGAAGCACAGCTTTCCTGCCTCCCTACTTACCACTTGCCGAAAATAGGAAGTGGGTTTTTCCTGCTCGATGCTCTGAACCCCACTTCACTCTCTTTTGAGCTTAAGGAAGCACAGCTTTCCTGCCTCCCTACTTACCACTTACCGAAAATAGGAAGTGGTTTTTCAACCGGGAACCTATTATTGCCTACCGAGTCTTTCGACAGATCTTTACGTGTGTACGCGATATGTGGGCAAATTTCAGTTCGAAGCGAGTGAAATTTGCGTAAGTATGGCGTACACAGCAAATATCAAGTTAGAGAAGTCGCATTTTCCTTTCGGAATTTCCTTCCTCCTGAAGTTCGTTTTCCATCTTTTGACTTGATAACATACTAAACCATAGGAAATCCAAGATGGCGCTCCATCGGAATCATTTCAGAAAGGAAAATACAACTATAGTGTGTCCAGATCAATGTGACAGCAAAAAATAGGCCTTGTTGCCAAACATGTCACATGTGCAATGGTAGAGAATCTCTAAAAGAGGAAGCTATATTGCACAGTGCTTCCTCCGACAGTGAAACAAAGTCAGGTAAGGGTAAGGCT
>NW_007379665.1:0-9602 GCF_000475195.1 Diaphorina citri | reverse complement strand
GATTTCCTGTAATCTGATTGGTTCCTTCATTTTGGGTTGATGACTCATTGCTGTCACATTGATCTGGATGAACTATAGGTATGCAGTAACGAGTCTCGGAGTTAAGATTACTACCGGATCGGCATACCACGGCTTCGATCTCGTGCTCTGACGCTTGAATTTCAAGGTCATCAGAATCGTCTTCATATTCGTCCAGTCCGGAGGTATCTGCTCCTATCTGAGAAGTAGAAACAAAACAGATAGTTTTATTATAAAGATAAATAGATGGTTTAATAATGCTATGACTTGGACTCGAACCACCAACCCCCAGATCCGGAGTACACCGCGCTAACCACTACACCACTGAGGGTGACGACCTACAAGTGGGAATCTGGTTGTAACCACTGTCCTGTTTCAGTGAGGGGGAGATAATAGTGCTTATTTATACTGCTCGAATAGGACTAAATAGTCCGTTTACCTCAGCCGTAGACTACTACTATTATTGTGGTCAAATTCAAACAACGTTGAAGATAATTCCATACCTCGGCTAGGATTGAACCCACGGGTAACACCCTCCTGATTACATCTTAGCTGAAATCGAACCAATGCTCTCCTGATTACCAGGCGTGGTGTAGTGGTCATAAAAGCCCGACCTAAAATATAACTAGTCTTACCTGAGAGTTGATATTGAACGCTGTCTTGGTTCTCGTTTCTCCACAATTTCCATCTCTGAAGTATAAATAACACTTCAAAATTCTTGGCCAGCACCTGAGAGCTATGTCTAACTGACAAGTTCAAATAAGAACGAAACGCGTCTTAGGCTGCTCGCAGGTGTTGGCTAAAAGATCAAAATGGAAAGTAAAAAAAGTTGAGTACTAAAATTGTAATAGGTACTTTCTTTGATGTAACTTTTATAACATCAAGTCTATAAAAAAGATGTATAAAAAAATGTCGAAAAGGTATTAAAACTGCAATAAAGTCACTTTCTTTAATATAGCTTGAAGTCGAAAAAAAGGTACAGGATTTTGCAAAGATGATTTTTTAAACACCTGGTTAAAATGTTAAAAAATAACAAGTTGTCGTTAAAAAAAAAGGAATTAAAGTTCTTTTTTTTAACATTTGTTAAAAAAGAGCTACCTATAGTCCAATTTAATAAAAGAAGTCAGTCGGTGGAAAAATGTGCTCTTGCCAAATTATACTATGTATGAGCTTTTATTTTAGGCCAAACAAAACCACACTATTTTCCTAAAAATACTTTGTGTAGGTACAGTTGGTACAGATACCCACATATTCTTAAGGCCTTTGATTGTTCTAAGCCCTAAAGGTTTCCGTGATAACCGATTTCACCAAGTCAACCTTAAACCGACTTCCTTCAAAAATCGGAAAGTGGTCAAAAAATTGTCTCCCTCGGGCATTGAACCCACGATACCTGGAAGAGAATCTTCTCTCAAATTATAGTATTCGATACCCTTGCTCTTTCTCGTGTCATTTCCGATTTCCGAAATTTCTACTAGTACATAAAATATTCGATGGTAGATGGCATATTATTTAAATCAATTGTTTAGAACCAAGTACTAATTGAAGAAGATGTTTTTCATCGCTTTTATTTTGTTACATTGAAATTACAGATGCAATAGTAACAAAATACTCGTTATCTCAGAAGGGAGTTGAATCGATCCGAGTAATTTGATCAGATATTCTTCAAGTTATTGACTTTGTAAGATGGTTTTAATTTACAATAAAAACAGTTCCATTCATCCATTCTATTCAAAATAATCAAAGTTTTTACCTGCGGCGTCGCTTTGGTTTCTTCGGTTTGTCTTGCGGATCTAGAGCGGCTCCTGATGGAGAGTACACGGCTTCGATCTCGTGCTCTGACGCTTGAATTTCAAGGTCATCCGAATCATCTTCATATTCGTCCAGTCCGGAGGTGTCTGCTCCTATCTGAGAAGTAGAAACAAAACAGAGAGTTTTATTATAAAGATAAATAGATGGTTTAATAATGCTATGACTTGGACTCGAACCACCAACCTCCAGGTCCGAAATCCACCTTTCTAACCACTACACCACTGAGGGTGATGACCTACAAGTGGGAATTTGGTTGTAACCACTGTTCCTGTTTCAGTTAGGGGGAGATAATAGTGCTTATTTATACTGCTCGAATAGGACTAAATAGTCCCCTTACCTTAGCCGTAGACTACTACTATTATAGTGGTTTTTCAAACAATGTTGAGGATAATTCCACACCTCGGCTGGTATTGAACCCACGGGTAACACCCTCCTGATTACATCTTAGCTGAAATCGAACCAATGCTCTCCTGATTACCAGGCATGGTGTAGTGGTCATAAAAGCCCGACCTAAAATATAACTAGTCTTACCTGAGAGTTGATATTGAACGCTCTCTCATGCAGTTCAGATGTGCTAGCTGCAGTGTCTAGATCGGATTTGCCTTTGTCATCTTGGCAATATCCTGTGTGAACTTCTAGGAGTGTGAGCAGTATGGCGTTCGCCAACAGGCAGCGGAGTTTCATTTTTCATCTGGAAACCAAAATTTGAAAATTTGGTAGCTGCAGTGTCTAGATCGGATTTGCCTTTGTCATCTTGGCAATATCCTGTGTGAACTTCTAGGAGTGTGAGCAGTATGGCGTTTGCCAACAGGCAGCGGAGTTTCATTTTTCATCTGGAAACCAAAGTTTGAAAATTGTTAGAATTGAGTGAGATTGTTTCGCCGCCTTTTCAAACACTTAATATTTCGTATCGTTGAATCTTTACAAATAGGTCTAGCTGGGGGACCTCAAACAGGGAGTAGACTAGCTAAAGTATGGCTGGGGAACTTTAAATAGAGAGGATACCAGCCAGAAATTTCCATTGCTAAAGAAATACCAACGGTCGATTGAAAAAAAATGTAGCCAAAACCAAATGTCAGCCCAAAGCTATCTCCCTAGCTTGAGGGGCTGACGAAAAACGAATTGAAAAAAATAATCTTTTGGAAAAAAGGTATTTGCCTTAACTCTTTTCGATTCCTTCCAAAAGAACACATCTGTTGTTTTTAAGGACCACTACTCCATTGAGAACAAGGAATCAACTCCTTTGATTTTTTTCAACATACTCGTAGTACTGTGTTAAAAAACATTACCGACACGTTATCATATCTCTTACTAATCATAAGGTATTATTCGAAAATTACTCAAAAACTCAAAACCAATATCCGGAACCTCACACAACGTTAATATCCGTAATCCAAATCAATAAACACAAATACATTTTTAATCCTAACTCATTATTAATCCAAGAACAACAAACATCCCAAGAGTATCAACAAACGTAACATAACACACGCATAATCTTCGCGTGTAATAATATATCGTGTAATTGTTGTGTTATAATATCAGTATTGTTATAATTACGTTATGATATATATTTTATACATAGTAGTATGTTAGACATAAGTATTGTGTCGGAACATTTGATTATTACGCTACCAGGCATAATAAACAGATATGTAGGTTATTCATCCGACGTTAAAACAATACCCAGGTCTTCCAAGAGTCAGTCAGAGGCGTGTCCACCATGGAAGCTTGGCTAAAAACAGATTGGAGCGGAGAGCAAACCGCATAGAGCTTTTTGCCTTCAGTTCTATGCGGTTGGAAGTCGTTGCTTCCTTCTATCGTCACCTGCCTGGGTGGTGTAGTGGTCAAGGCGCTCGCCTGGTAAACAGGAGGGCGTGGGTTCAATCCCAGCCGAGGTATGGAATTTTATCCTCTATATAATTTGAGAATTTGACCACAATAATAGTAGTAGCCTACTGCTGGAGTAAAGGGACTTTTCAGTCCTATTCGAGCAGTATAAATAAGCACTATTATTATTATTCCTTTTCTCTACCTGCTCGATGCTCTGAACCCCACTTCACTCTCTTTTGAGCTTAAGGAAGCACAGCTTTCCTGCCTCCCTACTTACCACTTGCCGAAAATAGGAAGTGGTTTTTCAACCGGGAACCTATTATTGCCTACCGAGTCTTTCGACAGAACTTTACGTGTGTACGCGATATGTGGGCAAATTTTAGTTCGAAGCGAGTGAAATTTGCGGAAGTATGGCGTACACAGCAAATATCAAGTTAGAGAAGTCGCATTTTCCTTACGGAATCTCCCCTCTTCTGAAGTTCGTTTTCCATCTTTTGACTTGATAGCATACTAAACCATAGGAAATCCAAGATGGCGCGCCATCGGAATCATTTCAGAAAGGAAAGTACAACTAGATATGCAGTAACGAGTCTTGGAGTTAAGACTACTACCGGATCGGCATACTGTATGCATATTGTATAAGATGGGTTATGGTTATGGGTTTATAACTTCCTCTTTTGAAACTCTCACACACGCCACTGGCCGGCAAGAGACCTACTAATCTCCACTACTCATGTATGAAATCCCCGCTATAACGTGTAGAGTACTGTAGACCTAGTAATTACAGTAGAGTTAAAAATTGTAACTCACTTCGCTGAATTGGGTTCGATGGTGGTGTCATCTGAGGACTTTCTTCAAATAGAATACTGCTCAGTTCAGAATACTTTTCGGTCCAACTTGTAATAGAGTAATATCCGGTAGCTATCTATTGTGGAAGAATATTGTTACCACAATAAGAAACAGACATTGCTTTAAAATACTCTAGGTTGTCTATGATCCGACATATCAGACAAGTTAGTATAGGATTGTTTACAGTGATTCACATATGTACTGTCTTCCGATAACTACAACTACATCTTTCAAATTCACACACTATAACTTCCTCTTTTGAAACTCTCACACACGCCACTGGCCGGCAAGAGACCTACTAATCTCCACTACTCATGTATGAAATCCCCGCTAAGTATAACTATAGTGTAAACTGTAGAGTACTGTAGACCTAATAATTACATTCTACCGAAGAATACCCGCTTTATAACAATGGGAAGTTGAATCTCATTGATGTGAAGCTGGCGTTATGTCATCGTGACATAAACTTTAACTTGTGAACACTCCGCGCGGCGAAAGTTTTCAATGTGTTTTGATTCCTATTGTAGTTGTTGCACTGCTTGTAACTTGTAATACTTCTAGTGGTAATACTATTGTTATGTCATCGTGACATAAACTTTAACTTGTGAACACTCCGCGCGGCGAAAGTTTTCAATGTGTTTAGATTCCTATTGTAGTTGTTGCACTGCTTGTAATATTATGTCATCGTGACATAAACTTTAACTTGTGAACACTCCGCGCGGCGAAAGTTTTCAATGTGTTTAGATTCCTATTGTAGTTGTTGCGCTGCTTGTAATACTTCTAGTGGTAATACGCTAATACTATTGCTTCTAATACTGCCTCTTCTAATACTTTTGGTTGTCCGAGTATCTAGTACTGTTGCTAATACTTCTAACAGTAATACCTACCTACTGCTTTCAATAGTATTAGTTATAATACTTTCTAACAGTAATACCTACTGCTGCTTTCAATAGTATTAGTTATAATACTGTTTCTTCTGATACTTTTGGTTGTAATACTGCTGTTTTGAATACTTCTACTATTGCTGTTTCTTGTTATACTACTTCGAATCTGTTTCTAAATGTCTTGTGAAAGTCATACAGGATGTTCAGAAGTGTCCTTTTGACTACTGCGGTTATTTTGCGAATTCAACGTTGCCAAAAGTTCTTTAATATAACGAAATTTCAAATTTATTTCAACTGCTGTGTCGTTTGGCGACCCAAACTGGGCAGTCCGTCAGTAAAAATGTTATTGATCGTTTCTCTATATTTGCAACCAATCTATGGTTTTGTGTTCAGGAAAATACGGAGCCTAGTGTTGATTGTAAACTGTTATAACGGGGTAGCTAGTCCGATTCTGTAGATGTAATTGAACGTTGCTTTGTGTTCTTTTTGGGTGGGACTTCTGGTGGTAATACATCCTGTAGATCTGTAAGTGCGTGTGTTGTTCAGCATAGTAAAACCAGTCTATAATCTCTTTGAAAAACATAGCTAGACTACTTTCTTCCTATCAAGATCTTCAAATCAAGTTGTACCAGTCCATTTATATGTAGACATTATTTTGTACGATTATATTTCTGTATGATTTATATTTAGATATTACGATTCATGTTATTCAATTCCGTCTTTCCTCGAAATTTCATAGTCCGAATTTTTATGGTCTTTGGCATTCGTACATTCGTAGCTCTCTAGAGATGATCAAAGCTTTATGTAATCAGTAGAACTATTGAATCGTCTGTGGTAACTTTTTCTGATTTCGAAAATGGATGTCTCATTTGACAACTTTGGATTCAGGTTTTTTTTTCTGTGGAGATTTTAATGCCTTGACCTCCTGTTCTGTCAAATGTGAAATAGAGGATTTTGTACACTTGTTGCTAGCGGTGGACACACTCGGCTGGGACTGGTGGTCAGAAGGTCACGGGTTCAAATTCCATGTGTAGCAAAAAGTATAATTGCCGCCATTGCCGGAGAGCTATACCATGTGGCGGTCACTACTTCTTATATACAAGTTCTCACTTTCCCAAAATTAAAGAGCGCGGCATCGCTCCGCCCCATTACCCTTGCTCTTTCTCGTGTCATTTCCGCCGATTTCCGAATCGAAAGTGTTTTAAACAGTTTCGCTGTGAACAAATAAGGAAGTACTTTAACCTGTTTAGATTACAGTACTACTCATCGACGCTATAGATTTGCATATTCAACTTCTCTTTTAAATACATCTTTATAGCAGGATACGAATAGGTACCTAAAGTAATAGTAGTAATATTTAATATTAATAGCGATGTTTCAGCTGTTTCGTTTAATTACAGCTGTTTCGTTTAATTGCTCGAAGACATTTTATGGTACTCGAGTTTGAAAGGTAATAACTAGGTAGGATAATAGGCGTATTTATTTGAGTGGGTTCCGAGTTTTAACGCGATGATTTTGCGTTTTGTGTGTCCGTTTTATGTAACTTTCGAACGGTTTGTCCAATTTTGATAAAAATTTGGTGCACAGGTTCAACACAAAACTTAATCATTTGATTTTGGAGCCCGATCTGGCCTTTGAATGTGTTATTATTGGCCCTAAAGAGGCGTATTTATTTGAGTGGGTTCCGAGTTTTAACGCGATGATTTTGCGTTTTGTGTGTCCGTTTTATGTAACTTTCGAACGGTTTGTCGGATTTTGATAAAAATTTGGTGCACAGGTTCAACACAAAACTTGCTCATTTGATTTTGGAGCCCGATCTGGCCTTTGAATGTGTTATTATTGGCCCTAAAGGTAGTTACTTTACAAAAGAACTCTTAACCATAACTTTAAACGGTTAGTCTGATTTTGATGAACTTGATTGTGAACCCAATATGGCCTTCAGGATCAGTATAACAACCTAAAGAGTATCCTGACGAACTACCACCGTTGTTCCGGGAATAACAAAGAAGATCGGGGAGGTTTTTAGTGGGTTGAGCGGCCAAGAATGGTGCTACAGAAGGGCGAAACACCATCTGAGCCGTGACTCAGCATACCCTCTAGCTATACTAGAGACGTCAAAAAGATTTTTCTCCTCACAAAAAAAAAAGAAAAAAAAAAAGGATCAGTATCCCTGCGAGGACCTATTTTCTGAGTGATTTCTACAGTTTACTGAACCGCTAGTTCACAATACATAAATGGACCGAAAATCCATACAGTCGAACCTGTCTAAGTGAGACCCGTCTAAATGGGAAACGTGGGAAAAATTGCTGGTCCCTTGGATTCCCAGTTCGACAGGTTCAATTGTATTACTCATCCAAGTCACATCCGTAAAAGCAACAACTTCAGCTTCTGCCACGAATGGGGATTTGTCATATTGTCACTTTCTTCAATTGAAATTCAAACGCGTCGGCATTCGAGCTTTCGGTCTAATTGTCGGACAAATCTTCTCCAGATCTCACGTGGTGGCATTCCGATCTTTAACTCATCAAAGAGAAATTCAAAAGTGTCCAAGACAGATTGGTAATCAAATAGACTTAATTATAGTCAGTTTATCAAACGGAATTAATGTATCGAGTGACAAGAGATTCGTATTATAACATGAGGTCTGTATTATAACATGACATGAGGTCTGTATTATAACATGACATTCTGATAATTATAACGCCGAGCTTCCATTGAAAACAAAAGTGCAAGTCATGCGTTGAGTCCGTGCGCGATGCTTGCTCGATTTTATGCCGGGGCAGACTTGGATCTATCAGACCATTTAAGCTGAGACTGTCTGACAGACTGCGGTCTCACACACCTAGGTCTGTCAGACCGGTCAGACGGTCTTACCGTGTGAGGCAAAAAAGCGGGGTCTACCAGACCTTAGGTCTCAAGCTTTTTCCGACACACATGCTCATACCTTCTGGGACAGGCGGTTATTATACAGGATTTCAGTCAGAAACAAATCTCACTACTGACTACCCTCTAGTCTTTACACACGTATCGTGTTTTTCATCAGCTCAGATATCCAGGGCACCTGATCAGATGCCGTATCCATCTGAATATTCTGAATTACTTTCATCTGACAGCACCACATATAGCACATACTCTATGTCTCTATGAGGTTTTCTATCAGATCAGATTTTCCATCAGTTCATCAGTGATATGGAACTTTTGATTGATGTCACATCTTCTGAAGCATCAACATGTCAAACATTTTCTCAAAATATAAATCCCATATCAATTCCTCAAATAATCTTGCAGATTGCACATTGCAATCTTCGTTTCAATTCAATTGGAGGAAGCAAACGAAGATGAAGTGAAAGTGAATTTTTATTTGAAGGAGATAAATAAATAAAAAGAAGATAGTTTTTTACTTTCTATTACTACAGTATAGCGAGCTATACTAGTAATGAAAGTATTGCAATCGGTCCAAATTTTCAAAATAGGGAGACTGTCGAACAGGAATTTCGGTTCTCGTCTCTCCTCCTTAGGGAGAACTTGTTGGGAGATGGCATTTGGGAAAGAACCTAGGACATTGACCGGTGCCTGTGTTGTCTTCACAGGTGATAGATCAAAGTTGTTCTCCGGAATAGGTTTGTGTTCACTCTTGAATATTTCAGCAAGGTGTAACTGACTAGACCCGCGCTCCCTGTGATCTATGAGCTCATTGAGCGTCATGTTACGAGATCAAGGTGTAACTGACTAGACCCGCGCTCCCTGTGATCTATGAGCTCATTGAGCGTCATGTTACGAGACTGAAGGATCTTGGATAGTTTGTTTGATTCTGCTTTGGATTTGAGGAAGATAAGAATATCGTCCTTGACTTGAGGGATCTCTAGATTGATACGGACAGCTTCATCCTCACCAGAACTCTTGCCAGGTTCACTATTCTGACTTGTACTGATTGTGTTGAGTGATTCATCCTCTGATGTGACTACTCTGATGGAATGTTCTGTGCTGGTCGTGGTGGGTTTCCTAGTACTGGATGTATAGTCTATGATGAGATCTATGTTGGGCGTGTAGGCAATGTGTGTGCCACTGGTCTGGGTATGTTTCACAGGGGTTGGGGTAGGTGTCGGGGTGGATTTTATTCTCAAGTCATCTTTCTTGTAGAGACTGCTATCACTCAGATCTTTCTCATGAACATTATTCTCTTTGAGTAGCTTGTGCGTGTTTATTTTA
>NW_007379664.1:0-44113 GCF_000475195.1 Diaphorina citri | reverse complement strand
ACATAATCCGTAGGATTAGATATATTTTTGGTATCAAAATCGAAAGGTTTGTTGAATATAATTTCGAAAGGGGTGAATTTTGTAGCACTGTGTATGGAATTGTTATAAGCTATCAGTGCAAGTTTGATGATTTCGTCTATCTTGGTCTTTGGAAATTGATTTCGGAGTAATTTAATATGTTCTAATAGGGTAGAGTGGAATCGTTCGACTACTCCGTTGGATTGAGGATGATTCACACTGATGTAATGAATTGATATATTTGTTACCCACATAACCCAACCTTAGTGCAGGGACAACTGTAGGTATTTATACAAGTGGCTTTCAACTTAAAGGTATTTCAGTAATGCAGGGTCCTACCCACATAACTTGACCTTAGTGCAAGGACAACAGATGTATTTATACTAATGGCTTTTACCTAGAGGTATTTTAGATATGTAGGGTGTTACCCACATAACCCAACCTTAGTGCAGGGACAACTGTAGGTATTTATACAAGTGGCTTTCAACTTAAAGGTATTTCAGTAATGCAGGGTCCTACCCACATAACTTGACCTTAGTGCAAGGACAACAGATGTATTTATACTAATGGCTTTTACCTAGAGGTATTTTAGATATGTAGGGTGTTACCCACATAACCCAACCTTAGTGCAGGGACAACTGTAGGTATTTATACAAGTGGCTTTCAACTTAAAGGTATTTCAGTAATGCAGGGTCCTACCCACATAACTTGACCTTAGTGCAAGGACAACAGATGTATTTATACTAATGGCTTTTACCTAGAGGTATTTTAGATATGTAGGGTGTTACCCACATAACCCAACCTTAGTGCAGGGACAACTGTAGGTATTTATACAAGTGGCTTTCAACTTAAAGGTATTTCAGTAATGCAGGGTCCTACCCACATAACTTGACCTTAGTGCAAGGACAACAGATGTATTTATACTAATGGCTTTTACCTAGAGGTATTTTAGATATGTAGGGTGTTACCCACATAACCCAACCTTAGTGCAGGGACAACTGTAGGTATTTATACAAGTGGCTTTCAACTTAAAGGTATTTCAGTAATGCAGGGTCCTACCCACATAACTTGACCTTAGTGCAAGGACAACAGATGTATTTATACTAATGGCTTTTACCTAGAGGTATTTTAGATATGTAGGGTGTTACCCACATAACCCAACCTTAGTGCAGGGACAACTGTAGGTATTTATACAAGTGGCTTTCAACTTAAAGGTATTTCAGTAATGCAGGGTCCTACCCACATAACTTGACCTTAGTGCAAGGACAACAGATGTATTTATACTAATGGCTTTTACCTAGAGGTATTTTAGATATGTAGGGTGTTACCCACATAACCCAACCTTAGTGCAGGGACAACTGTAGGTATTTATACAAGTGGCTTTCAACTTAAAGGTATTTCAGTAATGCAGGGTCCTACCCACATAACTTGACCTTAGTGCAAGGACAACAGATGTATTTATACTAATGGCTTTTACCTAGAGGTATTTTAGATATGTAGGGTGTTACCCACATAACCCAACCTTAGTGCAGGGACAACTGTAGGTATTTATACAAGTGGCTTTCAACTTAAAGGTATTTCAGTAATGCAGGGTCCTACCCACATAACTTGACCTTAGTGCAAGGACAACAGATGTATTTATACTAATGGCTTTTACCTAGAGGTATTTTAGATATGTAGGGTGTTACCCACATAACCCAACCTTAGTGCAGGGACAACTGTAGGTATTTATACAAGTGGCTTTCAACTTAAAGGTATTTCAGTAATGCAGGGTCCTACCCACATAACTTGACCTTAGTGCAAGGACAACAGATGTATTTATACTAATGGCTTTTACCTAGAGGTATTTTAGATATGTAGGGTGTTACCCACATAACCCAACCTTAGTGCAGGGACAACTGTAGGTATTTATACAAGTGGCTTTCAACTTAAAGGTATTTCAGTAATGCAGGGTCCTACCCACATAACTTGACCTTAGTGCAAGGACAACAGATGTATTTATACTAATGGCTTTTACCTAGAGGTATTTTAGATATGTAGGGTGTTACCCACATAACCCAACCTTAGTGCAGGGACAACTGTAGGTATTTATACAAGTGGCTTTCAACTTAAAGGTATTTCAGTAATGCAGGGTCCTACCCACATAACTTGACCTTAGTGCAAGGACAACAGATGTATTTATACTAATGGCTTTTACCTAGAGGTATTTTAGATATGTAGGGTGTTACCCACATAACCCAACCTTAGTGCAGGGACAACTGTAGGTATTTATACAAGTGGCTTTCAACTTAAAGGTATTTCAGTAATGCAGGGTCCTACCCACATAACTTGACCTTAGTGCAAGGACAACAGATGTATTTATACTAATGGCTTTTACCTAGAGGTATTTTAGATATGTAGGGTGTTACCCACATAACCCAACCTTAGTGCAGGGACAACTGTAGGTATTTATACAAGTGGCTTTCAACTTAAAGGTATTTCAGTAATGCAGGGTCCTACCCACATAACTTGACCTTAGTGCAAGGACAACAGATGTATTTATACTAATGGCTTTTACCTAGAGGTATTTTAGATATGTAGGGTGTTACCCACATAACCCAACCTTAGTGCAGGGACAACTGTAGGTATTTATACAAGTGGCTTTCAACTTAAAGGTATTTCAGTAATGCAGGGTCCTACCCACATAACTTGACCTTAGTGCAAGGACAACAGATGTATTTATACTAATGGCTTTTACCTAGAGGTATTTTAGATATGTAGGGTGTTACCCACATAACCCAACCTTAGTGCAGGGACAACTGTAGGTATTTATACAAGTGGCTTTCAACTTAAAGGTATTTCAGTAATGCAGGGTCCTACCCACATAACTTGACCTTAGTGCAAGGACAACAGATGTATTTATACTAATGGCTTTTACCTAGAGGTATTTTAGATATGTAGGGTGTTACCCACATAACCCAACCTTAGTGCAGGGACAACTGTAGGTATTTATACAAGTGGCTTTCAACTTAAAGGTATTTCAGTAATGCAGGGTCCTACCCACATAACTTGACCTTAGTGCAAGGACAACAGATGTATTTATACTAATGGCTTTTACCTAGAGGTATTTTAGATATGTAGGGTGTTACCCACATAACCCAACCTTAGTGCAGGGACAACTGTAGGTATTTATACAAGTGGCTTTCAACTTAAAGGTATTTCAGTAATGCAGGGTCCTACCCACATAACTTGACCTTAGTGCAAGGACAACAGATGTATTTATACTAATGGCTTTTACCTAGAGGTATTTTAGATATGTAGGGTGTTACCCACATAACCCAACCTTAGTGCAGGGACAACTGTAGGTATTTATACAAGTGGCTTTCAACTTAAAGGTATTTCAGTAATGCAGGGTCCTACCCACATAACTTGACCTTAGTGCAAGGACAACAGATGTATTTATACTAATGGCTTTTACCTAGAGGTATTTTAGATATGTAGGGTGTTACCCACATAACCCAACCTTAGTGCAGGGACAACTGTAGGTATTTATACAAGTGGCTTTCAACTTAAAGGTATTTCAGTAATGCAGGGTCCTACCCACATAACTTGACCTTAGTGCAAGGACAACAGATGTATTTATACTAATGGCTTTTACCTAGAGGTATTTTAGATATGTAGGGTGTTACCCACATAACCCAACCTTAGTGCAGGGACAACTGTAGGTATTTATACAAGTGGCTTTCAACTTAAAGGTATTTCAGTAATGCAGGGTCCTACCCACATAACTTGACCTTAGTGCAAGGACAACAGATGTATTTATACTAATGGCTTTTACCTAGAGGTATTTTAGATATGTAGGGTGTTACCCACATAACCCAACCTTAGTGCAGGGACAACTGTAGGTATTTATACAAGTGGCTTTCAACTTAAAGGTATTTCAGTAATGCAGGGTCCTACCCACATAACTTGACCTTAGTGCAAGGACAACAGATGTATTTATACTAATGGCTTTTACCTAGAGGTATTTTAGATATGTAGGGTGTTACCCACATAACCCAACCTTAGTGCAGGGACAACTGTAGGTATTTATACAAGTGGCTTTCAACTTAAAGGTATTTCAGTAATGCAGGGTCCTACCCACATAACTTGACCTTAGTGCAAGGACAACAGATGTATTTATACTAATGGCTTTTACCTAGAGGTATTTTAGATATGTAGGGTGTTACCCACATAACCCAACCTTAGTGCAGGGACAACTGTAGGTATTTATACAAGTGGCTTTCAACTTAAAGGTATTTCAGTAATGCAGGGTCCTACCCACATAACTTGACCTTAGTGCAAGGACAACAGATGTATTTATACTAATGGCTTTTACCTAGAGGTATTTTAGATATGTAGGGTGTTACCCACATAACCCAACCTTAGTGCAGGGACAACTGTAGGTATTTATACAAGTGGCTTTCAACTTAAAGGTATTTCAGTAATGCAGGGTCCTACCCACATAACTTGACCTTAGTGCAAGGACAACAGATGTATTTATACTAATGGCTTTTACCTAGAGGTATTTTAGATATGTAGGGTGTTACCCACATAACCCAACCTTAGTGCAGGGACAACTGTAGGTATTTATACAAGTGGCTTTCAACTTAAAGGTATTTCAGTAATGCAGGGTCCTACCCACATAACTTGACCTTAGTGCAAGGACAACAGATGTATTTATACTAATGGCTTTTACCTAGAGGTATTTTAGATATGTAGGGTGTTACCCACATAACCCAACCTTAGTGCAGGGACAACTGTAGGTATTTATACAAGTGGCTTTCAACTTAAAGGTATTTCAGTAATGCAGGGTCCTACCCACATAACTTGACCTTAGTGCAAGGACAACAGATGTATTTATACTAATGGCTTTTACCTAGAGGTATTTTAGATATGTAGGGTGTTACCCACATAACCCAACCTTAGTGCAGGGACAACTGTAGGTATTTATACAAGTGGCTTTCAACTTAAAGGTATTTCAGTAATGCAGGGTCCTACCCACATAACTTGACCTTAGTGCAAGGACAACAGATGTATTTATACTAATGGCTTTTACCTAGAGGTATTTTAGATATGTAGGGTGTTACCCACATAACCCAACCTTAGTGCAGGGACAACTGTAGGTATTTATACAAGTGGCTTTCAACTTAAAGGTATTTCAGTAATGCAGGGTCCTACCCACATAACTTGACCTTAGTGCAAGGACAACAGATGTATTTATACTAATGGCTTTTACCTAGAGGTATTTTAGATATGTAGGGTGTTACCCACATAACCCAACCTTAGTGCAGGGACAACTGTAGGTATTTATACAAGTGGCTTTCAACTTAAAGGTATTTCAGTAATGCAGGGTCCTACCCACATAACTTGACCTTAGTGCAAGGACAACAGATGTATTTATACTAATGGCTTTTACCTAGAGGTATTTTAGATATGTAGGGTGTTACCCACATAACCCAACCTTAGTGCAGGGACAACTGTAGGTATTTATACAAGTGGCTTTCAACTTAAAGGTATTTCAGTAATGCAGGGTCCTACCCACATAACTTGACCTTAGTGCAAGGACAACAGATGTATTTATACTAATGGCTTTTACCTAGAGGTATTTTAGATATGTAGGGTGTTACCCACATAACCCAACCTTAGTGCAGGGACAACTGTAGGTATTTATACAAGTGGCTTTCAACTTAAAGGTATTTCAGTAATGCAGGGTCCTACCCACATAACTTGACCTTAGTGCAAGGACAACAGATGTATTTATACTAATGGCTTTTACCTAGAGGTATTTTAGATATGTAGGGTGTTACCCACATAACCCAACCTTAGTGCAGGGACAACTGTAGGTATTTATACAAGTGGCTTTCAACTTAAAGGTATTTCAGTAATGCAGGGTCCTACCCACATAACTTGACCTTAGTGCAAGGACAACAGATGTATTTATACTAATGGCTTTTACCTAGAGGTATTTTAGATATGTAGGGTGTTACCCACATAACCCAACCTTAGTGCAGGGACAACTGTAGGTATTTATACAAGTGGCTTTCAACTTAAAGGTATTTCAGTAATGCAGGGTCCTACCCACATAACTTGACCTTAGTGCAAGGACAACAGATGTATTTATACTAATGGCTTTTACCTAGAGGTATTTTAGATATGTAGGGTGTTACCCACATAACCCAACCTTAGTGCAGGGACAACTGTAGGTATTTATACAAGTGGCTTTCAACTTAAAGGTATTTCAGTAATGCAGGGTCCTACCCACATAACTTGACCTTAGTGCAAGGACAACAGATGTATTTATACTAATGGCTTTTACCTAGAGGTATTTTAGATATGTAGGGTGTTACCCACATAACCCAACCTTAGTGCAGGGACAACTGTAGGTATTTATACAAGTGGCTTTCAACTTAAAGGTATTTCAGTAATGCAGGGTCCTACCCACATAACTTGACCTTAGTGCAAGGACAACAGATGTATTTATACTAATGGCTTTTACCTAGAGGTATTTTAGATATGTAGGGTGTTACCCACATAACCCAACCTTAGTGCAGGGACAACTGTAGGTATTTATACAAGTGGCTTTCAACTTAAAGGTATTTCAGTAATGCAGGGTCCTACCCACATAACTTGACCTTAGTGCAAGGACAACAGATGTATTTATACTAATGGCTTTTACCTAGAGGTATTTTAGATATGTAGGGTGTTACCCACATAACCCAACCTTAGTGCAGGGACAACTGTAGGTATTTATACAAGTGGCTTTCAACTTAAAGGTATTTCAGTAATGCAGGGTCCTACCCACATAACTTGACCTTAGTGCAAGGACAACAGATGTATTTATACTAATGGCTTTTACCTAGAGGTATTTTAGATATGTAGGGTGTTACCCACATAACCCAACCTTAGTGCAGGGACAACTGTAGGTATTTATACAAGTGGCTTTCAACTTAAAGGTATTTCAGTAATGCAGGGTCCTACCCACATAACTTGACCTTAGTGCAAGGACAACAGATGTATTTATACTAATGGCTTTTACCTAGAGGTATTTTAGATATGTAGGGTGTTACCCACATAACTCCTCCATTCTAAGAGAAAACTGTATGTTGAAGTGATGAATTTAATATAAGTGAAAAACATACAGTTTGTTTAATTCCCACCAGGTGGATAATAGGGCCCAAGAGGGTAGTTCATTGGTCTATTGGCGGACAACTGTTCAGGGGTAGGGTTAAATTTGAAAACATATGGTCGAACAAAAGGTTCCTGCATTGGTACTGGTTGGGGAATTAATTTCTCAATGGTAGATTTGTCTTTTTGGAAGGTCCTGACACATCTAAGTACATAGTGAATACAAATATAAGTAACAACTAATATTAATATTACAAATACAATTAATTTCCACGAATAATTTTCTTCTTCGAAAAATAATCGATGGTTCAGGGTAGAGGGGATCAATTTATTTAAATCCAGGTTCTGAAATGTTGAAAATCCTGTATCTATGACAATGGGAGATATCTGATTAGGTAAAATTGTAAAGTTTTTGGGGCTGGGGATCGTTAACATCTTCCCATTAGAGGATATTGAATTTCTGTACGTATTATTGAAAATCTTAAGAGTAATATCGGTAGCATTCAGAAGTAATATTCCTGAAAGATAATCCAATATTTCTCCTTGTGATCCTTGAATGTGGAGTACTGTAGGCTTGAACAAGGAAAGCAAGTAAGAGTTTAACATGGGTACAAATTCTACTTGATTTGTTATATGTAATTCGGTGAATATACAATGTTCTAAATTTAAAGACAATATTTGATTTTCACAAGAGCTGCCTAGTTCTAAATTTTTTTGGTAGCACTGGTATTGATTACCAAAAATACAATCTTTATTAGTCGAGTAAGTTCTGTTGGCTCCCTTTAGTACAATTCTATGCTCAGGAACCATGGACAAAATCTGATCATTACGTTTAAAAGGTATTGGTAAAAGATAATAATATTCGAATAATTCTTCCGTGAACATAGGTATAGATACAAAAAAATAAATGGCATGATCAATACTGGTACAAGACGTCTTAATAGTTTTCTCCATATCAATCATATTTGTTGGGGAAAATTGAAACTTATGTGGATAGGTGGTTTGAATAAAGGAATAGGTATGGGATAGCTCCTGATAAGAAAGGATTGAAGGATGGTGTTTACCCATTGCACAATAAGCAACCATGGTTTCGAGTTTTTCGAGGGCTCGGAATACATGTTCATGCAATAATATCAACTGTCCGAGTTCTATTTCTATCACGGTGTTGTAGTTATCGTTTTTGGAGATTATGATTTGATTTATCTTTTTCGCCAGAGCTTGTTCATTACTGATAAGCTGTTGGGTAAGATTATCATACTTTTCAGAGGTTATCTTGCTAAAGGAATACTGTAATTCAGACTGCTTCTGAAGTCTATCCTGATCTTTACGGACATCTTTAATAATTTCGTTGAATTTTTCAGCATCGTCACTGTCAAGATTTCCTGTTATAAATTTTATTCCTTTACCTAGGATGGGTAGAAGTGAACGTTTATTACGTCTTGAGTGAAAATCTAGGAGTAATATTTTGTTATTAATTTCGGAACGAAGTTCTGTTAAGATGGCTATATTATTTACATGAGTATTTCCATCTATACCACTAATAAGTTTATTAGTTAAATTAGTTAATGATTCAAACTGAGAAGGGAATTTAGAATAATTATAGGTATGTACATTTGTAAAATATGAGTCCTGAATCACGGCTTGTCCGAGGTTGATTGGGAGAATGCCGACGTTCTGGGTGATATTCTCTAGTTGGATTCGGGCCTGGATGCTTGAGCATCTGTAACCAAAGATTGGAATTTCCGTGGTTGTTTTACACAGGAGATATGTATCTTTGAATTACCAGTTTTATTTACAGTAACAGTATGTGTTTTTGGATCCGAGTCAATAATTGATACAGGGGCAAACTTGTTAACTAACTTATTTCTACGGTTGTTTGAAATTTGAATTTGAGGAGGTAACTCTGGGGGATTTTTTCGATTTTTATTTACACGTTCCAAAAATGTGGTTTTGTTTTTCTCGATATTTTCGTAGACTAGTACAAGTGGCTTTCAACTTAAAGGTATTTCAGTAATGCAGGGTCCTACCCACATAACTTGACCTTAGTGCAAGGACAACAGATGTATTTATACTAATGGCTTTTACCTAGAGGTATTTTAGATATGTAGGGTGTTACCCACATAACCCAACCTTAGTGCAGGGACAACTGTAGGTATTTATACAAGTGGCTTTCAACTTAAAGGTATTTCAGTAATGCAGGGTCCTACCCACATAACTTGACCTTAGTGCAAGGACAACAGATGTATTTATACTAATGGCTTTTACCTAGAGGTATTTTAGATATGTAGGGTGTTACCCACATAACCCAACCTTAGTGCAGGGACAACTGTAGGTATTTATACAAGTGGCTTTCAACTTAAAGGTATTTCAGTAATGCAGGGTCCTACCCACATAACTTGACCTTAGTGCAAGGACAACAGATGTATTTATACTAATGGCTTTTACCTAGAGGTATTTTAGATATGTAGGGTGTTACCCACATAACCCAACCTTAGTGCAGGGACAACTGTAGGTATTTATACAAGTGGCTTTCAACTTAAAGGTATTTCAGTAATGCAGGGTCCTACCCACATAACTTGACCTTAGTGCAAGGACAACAGATGTATTTATACTAATGGCTTTTACCTAGAGGTATTTTAGATATGTAGGGTGTTACCCACATAACCCAACCTTAGTGCAGGGACAACTGTAGGTATTTATACAAGTGGCTTTCAACTTAAAGGTATTTCAGTAATGCAGGGTCCTACCCACATAACTTGACCTTAGTGCAAGGACAACAGATGTATTTATACTAATGGCTTTTACCTAGAGGTATTTTAGATATGTAGGGTGTTACCCACATAACCCAACCTTAGTGCAGGGACAACTGTAGGTATTTATACAAGTGGCTTTCAACTTAAAGGTATTTCAGTAATGCAGGGTCCTACCCACATAACTTGACCTTAGTGCAAGGACAACAGATGTATTTATACTAATGGCTTTTACCTAGAGGTATTTTAGATATGTAGGGTGTTACCCACATAACCCAACCTTAGTGCAGGGACAACTGTAGGTATTTATACAAGTGGCTTTCAACTTAAAGGTATTTCAGTAATGCAGGGTCCTACCCACATAACTTGACCTTAGTGCAAGGACAACAGATGTATTTATACTAATGGCTTTTACCTAGAGGTATTTTAGATATGTAGGGTGTTACCCACATAACCCAACCTTAGTGCAGGGACAACTGTAGGTATTTATACAAGTGGCTTTCAACTTAAAGGTATTTCAGTAATGCAGGGTCCTACCCACATAACTTGACCTTAGTGCAAGGACAACAGATGTATTTATACTAATGGCTTTTACCTAGAGGTATTTTAGATATGTAGGGTGTTACCCACATAACCCAACCTTAGTGCAGGGACAACTGTAGGTATTTATACAAGTGGCTTTCAACTTAAAGGTATTTCAGTAATGCAGGGTCCTACCCACATAACTTGACCTTAGTGCAAGGACAACAGATGTATTTATACTAATGGCTTTTACCTAGAGGTATTTTAGATATGTAGGGTGTTACCCACATAACCCAACCTTAGTGCAGGGACAACTGTAGGTATTTATACAAGTGGCTTTCAACTTAAAGGTATTTCAGTAATGCAGGGTCCTACCCACATAACTTGACCTTAGTGCAAGGACAACAGATGTATTTATACTAATGGCTTTTACCTAGAGGTATTTTAGATATGTAGGGTGTTACCCACATAACCCAACCTTAGTGCAGGGACAACTGTAGGTATTTATACAAGTGGCTTTCAACTTAAAGGTATTTCAGTAATGCAGGGTCCTACCCACATAACTTGACCTTAGTGCAAGGACAACAGATGTATTTATACTAATGGCTTTTACCTAGAGGTATTTTAGATATGTAGGGTGTTACCCACATAACCCAACCTTAGTGCAGGGACAACTGTAGGTATTTATACAAGTGGCTTTCAACTTAAAGGTATTTCAGTAATGCAGGGTCCTACCCACATAACTTGACCTTAGTGCAAGGACAACAGATGTATTTATACTAATGGCTTTTACCTAGAGGTATTTTAGATATGTAGGGTGTTACCCACATAACCCAACCTTAGTGCAGGGACAACTGTAGGTATTTATACAAGTGGCTTTCAACTTAAAGGTATTTCAGTAATGCAGGGTCCTACCCACATAACTTGACCTTAGTGCAAGGACAACAGATGTATTTATACTAATGGCTTTTACCTAGAGGTATTTTAGATATGTAGGGTGTTACCCACATAACCCAACCTTAGTGCAGGGACAACTGTAGGTATTTATACAAGTGGCTTTCAACTTAAAGGTATTTCAGTAATGCAGGGTCCTACCCACATAACTTGACCTTAGTGCAAGGACAACAGATGTATTTATACTAATGGCTTTTACCTAGAGGTATTTTAGATATGTAGGGTGTTACCCACATAACCCAACCTTAGTGCAGGGACAACTGTAGGTATTTATACAAGTGGCTTTCAACTTAAAGGTATTTCAGTAATGCAGGGTCCTACCCACATAACTTGACCTTAGTGCAAGGACAACAGATGTATTTATACTAATGGCTTTTACCTAGAGGTATTTTAGATATGTAGGGTGTTACCCACATAACCCAACCTTAGTGCAGGGACAACTGTAGGTATTTATACAAGTGGCTTTCAACTTAAAGGTATTTCAGTAATGCAGGGTCCTACCCACATAACTTGACCTTAGTGCAAGGACAACAGATGTATTTATACTAATGGCTTTTACCTAGAGGTATTTTAGATATGTAGGGTGTTACCCACATAACCCAACCTTAGTGCAGGGACAACTGTAGGTATTTATACAAGTGGCTTTCAACTTAAAGGTATTTCAGTAATGCAGGGTCCTACCCACATAACTTGACCTTAGTGCAAGGACAACAGATGTATTTATACTAATGGCTTTTACCTAGAGGTATTTTAGATATGTAGGGTGTTACCCACATAACCCAACCTTAGTGCAGGGACAACTGTAGGTATTTATACAAGTGGCTTTCAACTTAAAGGTATTTCAGTAATGCAGGGTCCTACCCACATAACTTGACCTTAGTGCAAGGACAACAGATGTATTTATACTAATGGCTTTTACCTAGAGGTATTTTAGATATGTAGGGTGTTACCCACATAACCCAACCTTAGTGCAGGGACAACTGTAGGTATTTATACAAGTGGCTTTCAACTTAAAGGTATTTCAGTAATGCAGGGTCCTACCCACATAACTTGACCTTAGTGCAAGGACAACAGATGTATTTATACTAATGGCTTTTACCTAGAGGTATTTTAGATATGTAGGGTGTTACCCACATAACCCAACCTTAGTGCAGGGACAACTGTAGGTATTTATACAAGTGGCTTTCAACTTAAAGGTATTTCAGTAATGCAGGGTCCTACCCACATAACTTGACCTTAGTGCAAGGACAACAGATGTATTTATACTAATGGCTTTTACCTAGAGGTATTTTAGATATGTAGGGTGTTACCCACATAACCCAACCTTAGTGCAGGGACAACTGTAGGTATTTATACAAGTGGCTTTCAACTTAAAGGTATTTCAGTAATGCAGGGTCCTACCCACATAACTTGACCTTAGTGCAAGGACAACAGATGTATTTATACTAATGGCTTTTACCTAGAGGTATTTTAGATATGTAGGGTGTTACCCACATAACCCAACCTTAGTGCAGGGACAACTGTAGGTATTTATACAAGTGGCTTTCAACTTAAAGGTATTTCAGTAATGCAGGGTCCTACCCACATAACTTGACCTTAGTGCAAGGACAACAGATGTATTTATACTAATGGCTTTTACCTAGAGGTATTTTAGATATGTAGGGTGTTACCCACATAACCCAACCTTAGTGCAGGGACAACTGTAGGTATTTATACAAGTGGCTTTCAACTTAAAGGTATTTCAGTAATGCAGGGTCCTACCCACATAACTTGACCTTAGTGCAAGGACAACAGATGTATTTATACTAATGGCTTTTACCTAGAGGTATTTTAGATATGTAGGGTGTTACCCACATAACCCAACCTTAGTGCAGGGACAACTGTAGGTATTTATACAAGTGGCTTTCAACTTAAAGGTATTTCAGTAATGCAGGGTCCTACCCACATAACTTGACCTTAGTGCAAGGACAACAGATGTATTTATACTAATGGCTTTTACCTAGAGGTATTTTAGATATGTAGGGTGTTACCCACATAACCCAACCTTAGTGCAGGGACAACTGTAGGTATTTATACAAGTGGCTTTCAACTTAAAGGTATTTCAGTAATGCAGGGTCCTACCCACATAACTTGACCTTAGTGCAAGGACAACAGATGTATTTATACTAATGGCTTTTACCTAGAGGTATTTTAGATATGTAGGGTGTTACCCACATAACCCAACCTTAGTGCAGGGACAACTGTAGGTATTTATACAAGTGGCTTTCAACTTAAAGGTATTTCAGTAATGCAGGGTCCTACCCACATAACTTGACCTTAGTGCAAGGACAACAGATGTATTTATACTAATGGCTTTTACCTAGAGGTATTTTAGATATGTAGGGTGTTACCCACATAACCCAACCTTAGTGCAGGGACAACTGTAGGTATTTATACAAGTGGCTTTCAACTTAAAGGTATTTCAGTAATGCAGGGTCCTACCCACATAACTTGACCTTAGTGCAAGGACAACAGATGTATTTATACTAATGGCTTTTACCTAGAGGTATTTTAGATATGTAGGGTGTTACCCACATAACCCAACCTTAGTGCAGGGACAACTGTAGGTATTTATACAAGTGGCTTTCAACTTAAAGGTATTTCAGTAATGCAGGGTCCTACCCACATAACTTGACCTTAGTGCAAGGACAACAGATGTATTTATACTAATGGCTTTTACCTAGAGGTATTTTAGATATGTAGGGTGTTACCCACATAACCCAACCTTAGTGCAGGGACAACTGTAGGTATTTATACAAGTGGCTTTCAACTTAAAGGTATTTCAGTAATGCAGGGTCCTACCCACATAACTTGACCTTAGTGCAAGGACAACAGATGTATTTATACTAATGGCTTTTACCTAGAGGTATTTTAGATATGTAGGGTGTTACCCACATAACCCAACCTTAGTGCAGGGACAACTGTAGGTATTTATACAAGTGGCTTTCAACTTAAAGGTATTTCAGTAATGCAGGGTCCTACCCACATAACTTGACCTTAGTGCAAGGACAACAGATGTATTTATACTAATGGCTTTTACCTAGAGGTATTTTAGATATGTAGGGTGTTACCCACATAACCCAACCTTAGTGCAGGGACAACTGTAGGTATTTATACAAGTGGCTTTCAACTTAAAGGTATTTCAGTAATGCAGGGTCCTACCCACATAACTTGACCTTAGTGCAAGGACAACAGATGTATTTATACTAATGGCTTTTACCTAGAGGTATTTTAGATATGTAGGGTGTTACCCACATAACCCAACCTTAGTGCAGGGACAACTGTAGGTATTTATACAAGTGGCTTTCAACTTAAAGGTATTTCAGTAATGCAGGGTCCTACCCACATAACTTGACCTTAGTGCAAGGACAACAGATGTATTTATACTAATGGCTTTTACCTAGAGGTATTTTAGATATGTAGGGTGTTACCCACATAACCCAACCTTAGTGCAGGGACAACTGTAGGTATTTATACAAGTGGCTTTCAACTTAAAGGTATTTCAGTAATGCAGGGTCCTACCCACATAACTTGACCTTAGTGCAAGGACAACAGATGTATTTATACTAATGGCTTTTACCTAGAGGTATTTTAGATATGTAGGGTGTTACCCACATAACCCAACCTTAGTGCAGGGACAACTGTAGGTATTTATACAAGTGGCTTTCAACTTAAAGGTATTTCAGTAATGCAGGGTCCTACCCACATAACTTGACCTTAGTGCAAGGACAACAGATGTATTTATACTAATGGCTTTTACCTAGAGGTATTTTAGATATGTAGGGTGTTACCCACATAACCCAACCTTAGTGCAGGGACAACTGTAGGTATTTATACAAGTGGCTTTCAACTTAAAGGTATTTCAGTAATGCAGGGTCCTACCCACATAACTTGACCTTAGTGCAAGGACAACAGATGTATTTATACTAATGGCTTTTACCTAGAGGTATTTTAGATATGTAGGGTGTTACCCACATAACCCAACCTTAGTGCAGGGACAACTGTAGGTATTTATACAAGTGGCTTTCAACTTAAAGGTATTTCAGTAATGCAGGGTCCTACCCACATAACTTGACCTTAGTGCAAGGACAACAGATGTATTTATACTAATGGCTTTTACCTAGAGGTATTTTAGATATGTAGGGTGTTACCCACATAACCCAACCTTAGTGCAGGGACAACTGTAGGTATTTATACAAGTGGCTTTCAACTTAAAGGTATTTCAGTAATGCAGGGTCCTACCCACATAACTTGACCTTAGTGCAAGGACAACAGATGTATTTATACTAATGGCTTTTACCTAGAGGTATTTTAGATATGTAGGGTGTTACCCACATAACCCAACCTTAGTGCAGGGACAACTGTAGGTATTTATACAAGTGGCTTTCAACTTAAAGGTATTTCAGTAATGCAGGGTCCTACCCACATAACTTGACCTTAGTGCAAGGACAACAGATGTATTTATACTAATGGCTTTTACCTAGAGGTATTTTAGATATGTAGGGTGTTACCCACATAACCCAACCTTAGTGCAGGGACAACTGTAGGTATTTATACAAGTGGCTTTCAACTTAAAGGTATTTCAGTAATGCAGGGTCCTACCCACATAACTTGACCTTAGTGCAAGGACAACAGATGTATTTATACTAATGGCTTTTACCTAGAGGTATTTTAGATATGTAGGGTGTTACCCACATAACCCAACCTTAGTGCAGGGACAACTGTAGGTATTTATACAAGTGGCTTTCAACTTAAAGGTATTTCAGTAATGCAGGGTCCTACCCACATAACTTGACCTTAGTGCAAGGACAACAGATGTATTTATACTAATGGCTTTTACCTAGAGGTATTTTAGATATGTAGGGTGTTACCCACATAACTCCTCCATTCTAAGAGAAAACTGTATGTTGAAGTGATGAATTTAATATAAGTGAAAAACATACAGTTTGTTTAATTCCCACCAGGTGGATAATAGGGCCCAAGAGGGTAGTTCATTGGTCTATTGGCGGACAACTGTTCAGGGGTAGGGTTAAATTTGAAAACATATGGTCGAACAAAAGGTTCCTGCATTGGTACTGGTTGGGGAATTAATTTCTCAATGGTAGATTTGTCTTTTTGGAAGGTCCTGACACATCTAAGTACATAGTGAATACAAATATAAGTAACAACTAATATTAATATTACAAATACAATTAATTTCCACGAATAATTTTCTTCTTCGAAAAATAATCGATGGTTCAGGGTAGAGGGGATCAATTTATTTAAATCCAGGTTCTGAAATGTTGAAAATCCTGTATCTATGACAATGGGAGATATCTGATTAGGTAAAATTGTAAAGTTTTTGGGGCTGGGGATCGTTAACATCTTCCCATTAGAGGATATTGAATTTCTGTACGTATTATTGAAAATCTTAAGAGTAATATCGGTAGCATTCAGAAGTAATATTCCTGAAAGATAATCCAATATTTCTCCTTGTGATCCTTGAATGTGGAGTACTGTAGGCTTGAACAAGGAAAGCAAGTAAGAGTTTAACATGGGTACAAATTCTACTTGATTTGTTATATGTAATTCGGTGAATATACAATGTTCTAAATTTAAAGACAATATTTGATTTTCACAAGAGCTGCCTAGTTCTAAATTTTTTTGGTAGCACTGGTATTGATTACCAAAAATACAATCTTTATTAGTCGAGTAAGTTCTGTTGGCTCCCTTTAGTACAATTCTATGCTCAGGAACCATGGACAAAATCTGATCATTACGTTTAAAAGGTATTGGTAAAAGATAATAATATTCGAATAATTCTTCCGTGAACATAGGTATAGATACAAAAAAATAAATGGCATGATCAATACTGGTACAAGACGTCTTAATAGTTTTCTCCATATCAATCATATTTGTTGGGGAAAATTGAAACTTATGTGGATAGGTGGTTTGAATAAAGGAATAGGTATGGGATAGCTCCTGATAAGAAAGGATTGAAGGATGGTGTTTACCCATTGCACAATAAGCAACCATGGTTTCGAGTTTTTCGAGGGCTCGGAATACATGTTCATGCAATAATATCAACTGTCCGAGTTCTATTTCTATCACGGTGTTGTAGTTATCGTTTTTGGAGATTATGATTTGATTTATCTTTTTCGCCAGAGCTTGTTCATTACTGATAAGCTGTTGGGTAAGATTATCATACTTTTCAGAGGTTATCTTGCTAAAGGAATACAAGGACAACAGATGTATTTATACTAATGGCTTTTACCTAGAGGTATTTTAGATATGTAGGGTGTTACCCACATAACCCAACCTTAGTGCAGGGACAACTGTAGGTATTTATACAAGTGGCTTTCAACTTAAAGGTATTTCAGTAATGCAGGGTCCTACCCACATAACTTGACCTTAGTGCAAGGACAACAGATGTATTTATACTAATGGCTTTTACCTAGAGGTATTTTAGATATGTAGGGTGTTACCCACATAACCCAACCTTAGTGCAGGGACAACTGTAGGTATTTATACAAGTGGCTTTCAACTTAAAGGTATTTCAGTAATGCAGGGTCCTACCCACATAACTTGACCTTAGTGCAAGGACAACAGATGTATTTATACTAATGGCTTTTACCTAGAGGTATTTTAGATATGTAGGGTGTTACCCACATAACCCAACCTTAGTGCAGGGACAACTGTAGGTATTTATACAAGTGGCTTTCAACTTAAAGGTATTTCAGTAATGCAGGGTCCTACCCACATAACTTGACCTTAGTGCAAGGACAACAGATGTATTTATACTAATGGCTTTTACCTAGAGGTATTTTAGATATGTAGGGTGTTACCCACATAACCCAACCTTAGTGCAGGGACAACTGTAGGTATTTATACAAGTGGCTTTCAACTTAAAGGTATTTCAGTAATGCAGGGTCCTACCCACATAACTTGACCTTAGTGCAAGGACAACAGATGTATTTATACTAATGGCTTTTACCTAGAGGTATTTTAGATATGTAGGGTGTTACCCACATAACCCAACCTTAGTGCAGGGACAACTGTAGGTATTTATACAAGTGGCTTTCAACTTAAAGGTATTTCAGTAATGCAGGGTCCTACCCACATAACTTGACCTTAGTGCAAGGACAACAGATGTATTTATACTAATGGCTTTTACCTAGAGGTATTTTAGATATGTAGGGTGTTACCCACATAACCCAACCTTAGTGCAGGGACAACTGTAGGTATTTATACAAGTGGCTTTCAACTTAAAGGTATTTCAGTAATGCAGGGTCCTACCCACATAACTTGACCTTAGTGCAAGGACAACAGATGTATTTATACTAATGGCTTTTACCTAGAGGTATTTTAGATATGTAGGGTGTTACCCACATAACCCAACCTTAGTGCAGGGACAACTGTAGGTATTTATACAAGTGGCTTTCAACTTAAAGGTATTTCAGTAATGCAGGGTCCTACCCACATAACTTGACCTTAGTGCAAGGACAACAGATGTATTTATACTAATGGCTTTTACCTAGAGGTATTTTAGATATGTAGGGTGTTACCCACATAACCCAACCTTAGTGCAGGGACAACTGTAGGTATTTATACAAGTGGCTTTCAACTTAAAGGTATTTCAGTAATGCAGGGTCCTACCCACATAACTTGACCTTAGTGCAAGGACAACAGATGTATTTATACTAATGGCTTTTACCTAGAGGTATTTTAGATATGTAGGGTGTTACCCACATAACCCAACCTTAGTGCAGGGACAACTGTAGGTATTTATACAAGTGGCTTTCAACTTAAAGGTATTTCAGTAATGCAGGGTCCTACCCACATAACTTGACCTTAGTGCAAGGACAACAGATGTATTTATACTAATGGCTTTTACCTAGAGGTATTTTAGATATGTAGGGTGTTACCCACATAACCCAACCTTAGTGCAGGGACAACTGTAGGTATTTATACAAGTGGCTTTCAACTTAAAGGTATTTCAGTAATGCAGGGTCCTACCCACATAACTTGACCTTAGTGCAAGGACAACAGATGTATTTATACTAATGGCTTTTACCTAGAGGTATTTTAGATATGTAGGGTGTTACCCACATAACCCAACCTTAGTGCAGGGACAACTGTAGGTATTTATACAAGTGGCTTTCAACTTAAAGGTATTTCAGTAATGCAGGGTCCTACCCACATAACTTGACCTTAGTGCAAGGACAACAGATGTATTTATACTAATGGCTTTTACCTAGAGGTATTTTAGATATGTAGGGTGTTACCCACATAACCCAACCTTAGTGCAGGGACAACTGTAGGTATTTATACAAGTGGCTTTCAACTTAAAGGTATTTCAGTAATGCAGGGTCCTACCCACATAACTTGACCTTAGTGCAAGGACAACAGATGTATTTATACTAATGGCTTTTACCTAGAGGTATTTTAGATATGTAGGGTGTTACCCACATAACCCAACCTTAGTGCAGGGACAACTGTAGGTATTTATACAAGTGGCTTTCAACTTAAAGGTATTTCAGTAATGCAGGGTCCTACCCACATAACTTGACCTTAGTGCAAGGACAACAGATGTATTTATACTAATGGCTTTTACCTAGAGGTATTTTAGATATGTAGGGTGTTACCCACATAACCCAACCTTAGTGCAGGGACAACTGTAGGTATTTATACAAGTGGCTTTCAACTTAAAGGTATTTCAGTAATGCAGGGTCCTACCCACATAACTTGACCTTAGTGCAAGGACAACAGATGTATTTATACTAATGGCTTTTACCTAGAGGTATTTTAGATATGTAGGGTGTTACCCACATAACCCAACCTTAGTGCAGGGACAACTGTAGGTATTTATACAAGTGGCTTTCAACTTAAAGGTATTTCAGTAATGCAGGGTCCTACCCACATAACTTGACCTTAGTGCAAGGACAACAGATGTATTTATACTAATGGCTTTTACCTAGAGGTATTTTAGATATGTAGGGTGTTACCCACATAACCCAACCTTAGTGCAGGGACAACTGTAGGTATTTATACAAGTGGCTTTCAACTTAAAGGTATTTCAGTAATGCAGGGTCCTACCCACATAACTTGACCTTAGTGCAAGGACAACAGATGTATTTATACTAATGGCTTTTACCTAGAGGTATTTTAGATATGTAGGGTGTTACCCACATAACCCAACCTTAGTGCAGGGACAACTGTAGGTATTTATACAAGTGGCTTTCAACTTAAAGGTATTTCAGTAATGCAGGGTCCTACCCACATAACTTGACCTTAGTGCAAGGACAACAGATGTATTTATACTAATGGCTTTTACCTAGAGGTATTTTAGATATGTAGGGTGTTACCCACATAACCCAACCTTAGTGCAGGGACAACTGTAGGTATTTATACAAGTGGCTTTCAACTTAAAGGTATTTCAGTAATGCAGGGTCCTACCCACATAACTTGACCTTAGTGCAAGGACAACAGATGTATTTATACTAATGGCTTTTACCTAGAGGTATTTTAGATATGTAGGGTGTTACCCACATAACCCAACCTTAGTGCAGGGACAACTGTAGGTATTTATACAAGTGGCTTTCAACTTAAAGGTATTTCAGTAATGCAGGGTCCTACCCACATAACTTGACCTTAGTGCAAGGACAACAGATGTATTTATACTAATGGCTTTTACCTAGAGGTATTTTAGATATGTAGGGTGTTACCCACATAACCCAACCTTAGTGCAGGGACAACTGTAGGTATTTATACAAGTGGCTTTCAACTTAAAGGTATTTCAGTAATGCAGGGTCCTACCCACATAACTTGACCTTAGTGCAAGGACAACAGATGTATTTATACTAATGGCTTTTACCTAGAGGTATTTTAGATATGTAGGGTGTTACCCACATAACCCAACCTTAGTGCAGGGACAACTGTAGGTATTTATACAAGTGGCTTTCAACTTAAAGGTATTTCAGTAATGCAGGGTCCTACCCACATAACTTGACCTTAGTGCAAGGACAACAGATGTATTTATACTAATGGCTTTTACCTAGAGGTATTTTAGATATGTAGGGTGTTACCCACATAACCCAACCTTAGTGCAGGGACAACTGTAGGTATTTATACAAGTGGCTTTCAACTTAAAGGTATTTCAGTAATGCAGGGTCCTACCCACATAACTTGACCTTAGTGCAAGGACAACAGATGTATTTATACTAATGGCTTTTACCTAGAGGTATTTTAGATATGTAGGGTGTTACCCACATAACCCAACCTTAGTGCAGGGACAACTGTAGGTATTTATACAAGTGGCTTTCAACTTAAAGGTATTTCAGTAATGCAGGGTCCTACCCACATAACTTGACCTTAGTGCAAGGACAACAGATGTATTTATACTAATGGCTTTTACCTAGAGGTATTTTAGATATGTAGGGTGTTACCCACATAACCCAACCTTAGTGCAGGGACAACTGTAGGTATTTATACAAGTGGCTTTCAACTTAAAGGTATTTCAGTAATGCAGGGTCCTACCCACATAACTTGACCTTAGTGCAAGGACAACAGATGTATTTATACTAATGGCTTTTACCTAGAGGTATTTTAGATATGTAGGGTGTTACCCACATAACCCAACCTTAGTGCAGGGACAACTGTAGGTATTTATACAAGTGGCTTTCAACTTAAAGGTATTTCAGTAATGCAGGGTCCTACCCACATAACTTGACCTTAGTGCAAGGACAACAGATGTATTTATACTAATGGCTTTTACCTAGAGGTATTTTAGATATGTAGGGTGTTACCCACATAACCCAACCTTAGTGCAGGGACAACTGTAGGTATTTATACAAGTGGCTTTCAACTTAAAGGTATTTCAGTAATGCAGGGTCCTACCCACATAACTTGACCTTAGTGCAAGGACAACAGATGTATTTATACTAATGGCTTTTACCTAGAGGTATTTTAGATATGTAGGGTGTTACCCACATAACCCAACCTTAGTGCAGGGACAACTGTAGGTATTTATACAAGTGGCTTTCAACTTAAAGGTATTTCAGTAATGCAGGGTCCTACCCACATAACTTGACCTTAGTGCAAGGACAACAGATGTATTTATACTAATGGCTTTTACCTAGAGGTATTTTAGATATGTAGGGTGTTACCCACATAACCCAACCTTAGTGCAGGGACAACTGTAGGTATTTATACAAGTGGCTTTCAACTTAAAGGTATTTCAGTAATGCAGGGTCCTACCCACATAACTTGACCTTAGTGCAAGGACAACAGATGTATTTATACTAATGGCTTTTACCTAGAGGTATTTTAGATATGTAGGGTGTTACCCACATAACCCAACCTTAGTGCAGGGACAACTGTAGGTATTTATACAAGTGGCTTTCAACTTAAAGGTATTTCAGTAATGCAGGGTCCTACCCACATAACTTGACCTTAGTGCAAGGACAACAGATGTATTTATACTAATGGCTTTTACCTAGAGGTATTTTAGATATGTAGGGTGTTACCCACATAACCCAACCTTAGTGCAGGGACAACTGTAGGTATTTATACAAGTGGCTTTCAACTTAAAGGTATTTCAGTAATGCAGGGTCCTACCCACATAACTTGACCTTAGTGCAAGGACAACAGATGTATTTATACTAATGGCTTTTACCTAGAGGTATTTTAGATATGTAGGGTGTTACCCACATAACCCAACCTTAGTGCAGGGACAACTGTAGGTATTTATACAAGTGGCTTTCAACTTAAAGGTATTTCAGTAATGCAGGGTCCTACCCACATAACTTGACCTTAGTGCAAGGACAACAGATGTATTTATACTAATGGCTTTTACCTAGAGGTATTTTAGATATGTAGGGTGTTACCCACATAACCCAACCTTAGTGCAGGGACAACTGTAGGTATTTATACAAGTGGCTTTCAACTTAAAGGTATTTCAGTAATGCAGGGTCCTACCCACATAACTTGACCTTAGTGCAAGGACAACAGATGTATTTATACTAATGGCTTTTACCTAGAGGTATTTTAGATATGTAGGGTGTTACCCACATAACCCAACCTTAGTGCAGGGACAACTGTAGGTATTTATACAAGTGGCTTTCAACTTAAAGGTATTTCAGTAATGCAGGGTCCTACCCACATAACTTGACCTTAGTGCAAGGACAACAGATGTATTTATACTAATGGCTTTTACCTAGAGGTATTTTAGATATGTAGGGTGTTACCCACATAACCCAACCTTAGTGCAGGGACAACTGTAGGTATTTATACAAGTGGCTTTCAACTTAAAGGTATTTCAGTAATGCAGGGTCCTACCCACATAACTTGACCTTAGTGCAAGGACAACAGATGTATTTATACTAATGGCTTTTACCTAGAGGTATTTTAGATATGTAGGGTGTTACCCACATAACCCAACCTTAGTGCAGGGACAACTGTAGGTATTTATACAAGTGGCTTTCAACTTAAAGGTATTTCAGTAATGCAGGGTCCTACCCACATAACTTGACCTTAGTGCAAGGACAACAGATGTATTTATACTAATGGCTTTTACCTAGAGGTATTTTAGATATGTAGGGTGTTACCCACATAACCCAACCTTAGTGCAGGGACAACTGTAGGTATTTATACAAGTGGCTTTCAACTTAAAGGTATTTCAGTAATGCAGGGTCCTACCCACATAACTTGACCTTAGTGCAAGGACAACAGATGTATTTATACTAATGGCTTTTACCTAGAGGTATTTTAGATATGTAGGGTGTTACCCACATAACCCAACCTTAGTGCAGGGACAACTGTAGGTATTTATACAAGTGGCTTTCAACTTAAAGGTATTTCAGTAATGCAGGGTCCTACCCACATAACTTGACCTTAGTGCAAGGACAACAGATGTATTTATACTAATGGCTTTTACCTAGAGGTATTTTAGATATGTAGGGTGTTACCCACATAACCCAACCTTAGTGCAGGGACAACTGTAGGTATTTATACAAGTGGCTTTCAACTTAAAGGTATTTCAGTAATGCAGGGTCCTACCCACATAACTTGACCTTAGTGCAAGGACAACAGATGTATTTATACTAATGGCTTTTACCTAGAGGTATTTTAGATATGTAGGGTGTTACCCACATAACCCAACCTTAGTGCAGGGACAACTGTAGGTATTTATACAAGTGGCTTTCAACTTAAAGGTATTTCAGTAATGCAGGGTCCTACCCACATAACTTGACCTTAGTGCAAGGACAACAGATGTATTTATACTAATGGCTTTTACCTAGAGGTATTTTAGATATGTAGGGTGTTACCCACATAACCCAACCTTAGTGCAGGGACAACTGTAGGTATTTATACAAGTGGCTTTCAACTTAAAGGTATTTCAGTAATGCAGGGTCCTACCCACATAACTTGACCTTAGTGCAAGGACAACAGATGTATTTATACTAATGGCTTTTACCTAGAGGTATTTTAGATATGTAGGGTGTTACCCACATAACCCAACCTTAGTGCAGGGACAACTGTAGGTATTTATACAAGTGGCTTTCAACTTAAAGGTATTTCAGTAATGCAGGGTCCTACCCACATAACTTGACCTTAGTGCAAGGACAACAGATGTATTTATACTAATGGCTTTTACCTAGAGGTATTTTAGATATGTAGGGTGTTACCCACATAACCCAACCTTAGTGCAGGGACAACTGTAGGTATTTATACAAGTGGCTTTCAACTTAAAGGTATTTCAGTAATGCAGGGTCCTACCCACATAACTTGACCTTAGTGCAAGGACAACAGATGTATTTATACTAATGGCTTTTACCTAGAGGTATTTTAGATATGTAGGGTGTTACCCACATAACCCAACCTTAGTGCAGGGACAACTGTAGGTATTTATACAAGTGGCTTTCAACTTAAAGGTATTTCAGTAATGCAGGGTCCTACCCACATAACTTGACCTTAGTGCAAGGACAACAGATGTATTTATACTAATGGCTTTTACCTAGAGGTATTTTAGATATGTAGGGTGTTACCCACATAACTCCTCCATTCTAAGAGAAAACTGTATGTTGAAGTGATGAATTTAATATAAGTGAAAAACATACAGTTTGTTTAATTCCCACCAGGTGGATAATAGGGCCCAAGAGGGTAGTTCATTGGTCTATTGGCGGACAACTGTTCAGGGGTAGGGTTAAATTTGAAAACATATGGTCGAACAAAAGGTTCCTGCATTGGTACTGGTTGGGGAATTAATTTCTCAATGGTAGATTTGTCTTTTTGGAAGGTCCTGACACATCTAAGTACATAGTGAATACAAATATAAGTAACAACTAATATTAATATTACAAATACAATTAATTTCCACGAATAATTTTCTTCTTCGAAAAATAATCGATGGTTCAGGGTAGAGGGGATCAATTTATTTAAATCCAGGTTCTGAAATGTTGAAAATCCTGTATCTATGACAATGGGAGATATCTGATTAGGTAAAATTGTAAAGTTTTTGGGGCTGGGGATCGTTAACATCTTCCCATTAGAGGATATTGAATTTCTGTACGTATTATTGAAAATCTTAAGAGTAATATCGGTAGCATTCAGAAGTAATATTCCTGAAAGATAATCCAATATTTCTCCTTGTGATCCTTGAATGTGGAGTACTGTAGGCTTGAACAAGGAAAGCAAGTAAGAGTTTAACATGGGTACAAATTCTACTTGATTTGTTATATGTAATTCGGTGAATATACAATGTTCTAAATTTAAAGACAATATTTGATTTTCACAAGAGCTGCCTAGTTCTAAATTTTTTTGGTAGCACTGGTATTGATTACCAAAAATACAATCTTTATTAGTCGAGTAAGTTCTGTTGGCTCCCTTTAGTACAATTCTATGCTCAGGAACCATGGACAAAATCTGATCATTACGTTTAAAAGGTATTGGTAAAAGATAATAATATTCGAATAATTCTTCCGTGAACATAGGTATAGATACAAAAAAACTTGACCTTAGTGCAAGGACAACAGATGTATTTATACTAATGGCTTTTACCTAGAGGTATTTTAGATATGTAGGGTGTTACCCACATAACCCAACCTTAGTGCAGGGACAACTGTAGGTATTTATACAAGTGGCTTTCAACTTAAAGGTATTTCAGTAATGCAGGGTCCTACCCACATAACTTGACCTTAGTGCAAGGACAACAGATGTATTTATACTAATGGCTTTTACCTAGAGGTATTTTAGATATGTAGGGTGTTACCCACATAACCCAACCTTAGTGCAGGGACAACTGTAGGTATTTATACAAGTGGCTTTCAACTTAAAGGTATTTCAGTAATGCAGGGTCCTACCCACATAACTTGACCTTAGTGCAAGGACAACAGATGTATTTATACTAATGGCTTTTACCTAGAGGTATTTTAGATATGTAGGGTGTTACCCACATAACCCAACCTTAGTGCAGGGACAACTGTAGGTATTTATACAAGTGGCTTTCAACTTAAAGGTATTTCAGTAATGCAGGGTCCTACCCACATAACTTGACCTTAGTGCAAGGACAACAGATGTATTTATACTAATGGCTTTTACCTAGAGGTATTTTAGATATGTAGGGTGTTACCCACATAACCCAACCTTAGTGCAGGGACAACTGTAGGTATTTATACAAGTGGCTTTCAACTTAAAGGTATTTCAGTAATGCAGGGTCCTACCCACATAACTTGACCTTAGTGCAAGGACAACAGATGTATTTATACTAATGGCTTTTACCTAGAGGTATTTTAGATATGTAGGGTGTTACCCACATAACCCAACCTTAGTGCAGGGACAACTGTAGGTATTTATACAAGTGGCTTTCAACTTAAAGGTATTTCAGTAATGCAGGGTCCTACCCACATAACTTGACCTTAGTGCAAGGACAACAGATGTATTTATACTAATGGCTTTTACCTAGAGGTATTTTAGATATGTAGGGTGTTACCCACATAACCCAACCTTAGTGCAGGGACAACTGTAGGTATTTATACAAGTGGCTTTCAACTTAAAGGTATTTCAGTAATGCAGGGTCCTACCCACATAACTTGACCTTAGTGCAAGGACAACAGATGTATTTATACTAATGGCTTTTACCTAGAGGTATTTTAGATATGTAGGGTGTTACCCACATAACCCAACCTTAGTGCAGGGACAACTGTAGGTATTTATACAAGTGGCTTTCAACTTAAAGGTATTTCAGTAATGCAGGGTCCTACCCACATAACTTGACCTTAGTGCAAGGACAACAGATGTATTTATACTAATGGCTTTTACCTAGAGGTATTTTAGATATGTAGGGTGTTACCCACATAACCCAACCTTAGTGCAGGGACAACTGTAGGTATTTATACAAGTGGCTTTCAACTTAAAGGTATTTCAGTAATGCAGGGTCCTACCCACATAACTTGACCTTAGTGCAAGGACAACAGATGTATTTATACTAATGGCTTTTACCTAGAGGTATTTTAGATATGTAGGGTGTTACCCACATAACCCAACCTTAGTGCAGGGACAACTGTAGGTATTTATACAAGTGGCTTTCAACTTAAAGGTATTTCAGTAATGCAGGGTCCTACCCACATAACTTGACCTTAGTGCAAGGACAACAGATGTATTTATACTAATGGCTTTTACCTAGAGGTATTTTAGATATGTAGGGTGTTACCCACATAACCCAACCTTAGTGCAGGGACAACTGTAGGTATTTATACAAGTGGCTTTCAACTTAAAGGTATTTCAGTAATGCAGGGTCCTACCCACATAACTTGACCTTAGTGCAAGGACAACAGATGTATTTATACTAATGGCTTTTACCTAGAGGTATTTTAGATATGTAGGGTGTTACCCACATAACCCAACCTTAGTGCAGGGACAACTGTAGGTATTTATACAAGTGGCTTTCAACTTAAAGGTATTTCAGTAATGCAGGGTCCTACCCACATAACTTGACCTTAGTGCAAGGACAACAGATGTATTTATACTAATGGCTTTTACCTAGAGGTATTTTAGATATGTAGGGTGTTACCCACATAACCCAACCTTAGTGCAGGGACAACTGTAGGTATTTATACAAGTGGCTTTCAACTTAAAGGTATTTCAGTAATGCAGGGTCCTACCCACATAACTTGACCTTAGTGCAAGGACAACAGATGTATTTATACTAATGGCTTTTACCTAGAGGTATTTTAGATATGTAGGGTGTTACCCACATAACCCAACCTTAGTGCAGGGACAACTGTAGGTATTTATACAAGTGGCTTTCAACTTAAAGGTATTTCAGTAATGCAGGGTCCTACCCACATAACTTGACCTTAGTGCAAGGACAACAGATGTATTTATACTAATGGCTTTTACCTAGAGGTATTTTAGATATGTAGGGTGTTACCCACATAACCCAACCTTAGTGCAGGGACAACTGTAGGTATTTATACAAGTGGCTTTCAACTTAAAGGTATTTCAGTAATGCAGGGTCCTACCCACATAACTTGACCTTAGTGCAAGGACAACAGATGTATTTATACTAATGGCTTTTACCTAGAGGTATTTTAGATATGTAGGGTGTTACCCACATAACCCAACCTTAGTGCAGGGACAACTGTAGGTATTTATACAAGTGGCTTTCAACTTAAAGGTATTTCAGTAATGCAGGGTCCTACCCACATAACTTGACCTTAGTGCAAGGACAACAGATGTATTTATACTAATGGCTTTTACCTAGAGGTATTTTAGATATGTAGGGTGTTACCCACATAACCCAACCTTAGTGCAGGGACAACTGTAGGTATTTATACAAGTGGCTTTCAACTTAAAGGTATTTCAGTAATGCAGGGTCCTACCCACATAACTTGACCTTAGTGCAAGGACAACAGATGTATTTATACTAATGGCTTTTACCTAGAGGTATTTTAGATATGTAGGGTGTTACCCACATAACCCAACCTTAGTGCAGGGACAACTGTAGGTATTTATACAAGTGGCTTTCAACTTAAAGGTATTTCAGTAATGCAGGGTCCTACCCACATAACTTGACCTTAGTGCAAGGACAACAGATGTATTTATACTAATGGCTTTTACCTAGAGGTATTTTAGATATGTAGGGTGTTACCCACATAACCCAACCTTAGTGCAGGGACAACTGTAGGTATTTATACAAGTGGCTTTCAACTTAAAGGTATTTCAGTAATGCAGGGTCCTACCCACATAACTTGACCTTAGTGCAAGGACAACAGATGTATTTATACTAATGGCTTTTACCTAGAGGTATTTTAGATATGTAGGGTGTTACCCACATAACCCAACCTTAGTGCAGGGACAACTGTAGGTATTTATACAAGTGGCTTTCAACTTAAAGGTATTTCAGTAATGCAGGGTCCTACCCACATAACTTGACCTTAGTGCAAGGACAACAGATGTATTTATACTAATGGCTTTTACCTAGAGGTATTTTAGATATGTAGGGTGTTACCCACATAACCCAACCTTAGTGCAGGGACAACTGTAGGTATTTATACAAGTGGCTTTCAACTTAAAGGTATTTCAGTAATGCAGGGTCCTACCCACATAACTTGACCTTAGTGCAAGGACAACAGATGTATTTATACTAATGGCTTTTACCTAGAGGTATTTTAGATATGTAGGGTGTTACCCACATAACCCAACCTTAGTGCAGGGACAACTGTAGGTATTTATACAAGTGGCTTTCAACTTAAAGGTATTTCAGTAATGCAGGGTCCTACCCACATAACTTGACCTTAGTGCAAGGACAACAGATGTATTTATACTAATGGCTTTTACCTAGAGGTATTTTAGATATGTAGGGTGTTACCCACATAACCCAACCTTAGTGCAGGGACAACTGTAGGTATTTATACAAGTGGCTTTCAACTTAAAGGTATTTCAGTAATGCAGGGTCCTACCCACATAACTTGACCTTAGTGCAAGGACAACAGATGTATTTATACTAATGGCTTTTACCTAGAGGTATTTTAGATATGTAGGGTGTTACCCACATAACCCAACCTTAGTGCAGGGACAACTGTAGGTATTTATACAAGTGGCTTTCAACTTAAAGGTATTTCAGTAATGCAGGGTCCTACCCACATAACTTGACCTTAGTGCAAGGACAACAGATGTATTTATACTAATGGCTTTTACCTAGAGGTATTTTAGATATGTAGGGTGTTACCCACATAACCCAACCTTAGTGCAGGGACAACTGTAGGTATTTATACAAGTGGCTTTCAACTTAAAGGTATTTCAGTAATGCAGGGTCCTACCCACATAACTTGACCTTAGTGCAAGGACAACAGATGTATTTATACTAATGGCTTTTACCTAGAGGTATTTTAGATATGTAGGGTGTTACCCACATAACCCAACCTTAGTGCAGGGACAACTGTAGGTATTTATACAAGTGGCTTTCAACTTAAAGGTATTTCAGTAATGCAGGGTCCTACCCACATAACTTGACCTTAGTGCAAGGACAACAGATGTATTTATACTAATGGCTTTTACCTAGAGGTATTTTAGATATGTAGGGTGTTACCCACATAACCCAACCTTAGTGCAGGGACAACTGTAGGTATTTATACAAGTGGCTTTCAACTTAAAGGTATTTCAGTAATGCAGGGTCCTACCCACATAACTTGACCTTAGTGCAAGGACAACAGATGTATTTATACTAATGGCTTTTACCTAGAGGTATTTTAGATATGTAGGGTGTTACCCACATAACCCAACCTTAGTGCAGGGACAACTGTAGGTATTTATACAAGTGGCTTTCAACTTAAAGGTATTTCAGTAATGCAGGGTCCTACCCACATAACTTGACCTTAGTGCAAGGACAACAGATGTATTTATACTAATGGCTTTTACCTAGAGGTATTTTAGATATGTAGGGTGTTACCCACATAACCCAACCTTAGTGCAGGGACAACTGTAGGTATTTATACAAGTGGCTTTCAACTTAAAGGTATTTCAGTAATGCAGGGTCCTACCCACATAACTTGACCTTAGTGCAAGGACAACAGATGTATTTATACTAATGGCTTTTACCTAGAGGTATTTTAGATATGTAGGGTGTTACCCACATAACCCAACCTTAGTGCAGGGACAACTGTAGGTATTTATACAAGTGGCTTTCAACTTAAAGGTATTTCAGTAATGCAGGGTCCTACCCACATAACTTGACCTTAGTGCAAGGACAACAGATGTATTTATACTAATGGCTTTTACCTAGAGGTATTTTAGATATGTAGGGTGTTACCCACATAACCCAACCTTAGTGCAGGGACAACTGTAGGTATTTATACAAGTGGCTTTCAACTTAAAGGTATTTCAGTAATGCAGGGTCCTACCCACATAACTTGACCTTAGTGCAAGGACAACAGATGTATTTATACTAATGGCTTTTACCTAGAGGTATTTTAGATATGTAGGGTGTTACCCACATAACCCAACCTTAGTGCAGGGACAACTGTAGGTATTTATACAAGTGGCTTTCAACTTAAAGGTATTTCAGTAATGCAGGGTCCTACCCACATAACTTGACCTTAGTGCAAGGACAACAGATGTATTTATACTAATGGCTTTTACCTAGAGGTATTTTAGATATGTAGGGTGTTACCCACATAACCCAACCTTAGTGCAGGGACAACTGTAGGTATTTATACAAGTGGCTTTCAACTTAAAGGTATTTCAGTAATGCAGGGTCCTACCCACATAACTTGACCTTAGTGCAAGGACAACAGATGTATTTATACTAATGGCTTTTACCTAGAGGTATTTTAGATATGTAGGGTGTTACCCACATAACCCAACCTTAGTGCAGGGACAACTGTAGGTATTTATACAAGTGGCTTTCAACTTAAAGGTATTTCAGTAATGCAGGGTCCTACCCACATAACTTGACCTTAGTGCAAGGACAACAGATGTATTTATACTAATGGCTTTTACCTAGAGGTATTTTAGATATGTAGGGTGTTACCCACATAACCCAACCTTAGTGCAGGGACAACTGTAGGTATTTATACAAGTGGCTTTCAACTTAAAGGTATTTCAGTAATGCAGGGTCCTACCCACATAACTTGACCTTAGTGCAAGGACAACAGATGTATTTATACTAATGGCTTTTACCTAGAGGTATTTTAGATATGTAGGGTGTTACCCACATAACCCAACCTTAGTGCAGGGACAACTGTAGGTATTTATACAAGTGGCTTTCAACTTAAAGGTATTTCAGTAATGCAGGGTCCTACCCACATAACTTGACCTTAGTGCAAGGACAACAGATGTATTTATACTAATGGCTTTTACCTAGAGGTATTTTAGATATGTAGGGTGTTACCCACATAACCCAACCTTAGTGCAGGGACAACTGTAGGTATTTATACAAGTGGCTTTCAACTTAAAGGTATTTCAGTAATGCAGGGTCCTACCCACATAACTTGACCTTAGTGCAAGGACAACAGATGTATTTATACTAATGGCTTTTACCTAGAGGTATTTTAGATATGTAGGGTGTTACCCACATAACCCAACCTTAGTGCAGGGACAACTGTAGGTATTTATACAAGTGGCTTTCAACTTAAAGGTATTTCAGTAATGCAGGGTCCTACCCACATAACTTGACCTTAGTGCAAGGACAACAGATGTATTTATACTAATGGCTTTTACCTAGAGGTATTTTAGATATGTAGGGTGTTACCCACATAACCCAACCTTAGTGCAGGGACAACTGTAGGTATTTATACAAGTGGCTTTCAACTTAAAGGTATTTCAGTAATGCAGGGTCCTACCCACATAACTTGACCTTAGTGCAAGGACAACAGATGTATTTATACTAATGGCTTTTACCTAGAGGTATTTTAGATATGTAGGGTGTTACCCACATAACCCAACCTTAGTGCAGGGACAACTGTAGGTATTTATACAAGTGGCTTTCAACTTAAAGGTATTTCAGTAATGCAGGGTCCTACCCACATAACTTGACCTTAGTGCAAGGACAACAGATGTATTTATACTAATGGCTTTTACCTAGAGGTATTTTAGATATGTAGGGTGTTACCCACATAACCCAACCTTAGTGCAGGGACAACTGTAGGTATTTATACAAGTGGCTTTCAACTTAAAGGTATTTCAGTAATGCAGGGTCCTACCCACATAACTTGACCTTAGTGCAAGGACAACAGATGTATTTATACTAATGGCTTTTACCTAGAGGTATTTTAGATATGTAGGGTGTTACCCACATAACCCAACCTTAGTGCAGGGACAACTGTAGGTATTTATACAAGTGGCTTTCAACTTAAAGGTATTTCAGTAATGCAGGGTCCTACCCACATAACTTGACCTTAGTGCAAGGACAACAGATGTATTTATACTAATGGCTTTTACCTAGAGGTATTTTAGATATGTAGGGTGTTACCCACATAACCCAACCTTAGTGCAGGGACAACTGTAGGTATTTATACAAGTGGCTTTCAACTTAAAGGTATTTCAGTAATGCAGGGTCCTACCCACATAACTTGACCTTAGTGCAAGGACAACAGATGTATTTATACTAATGGCTTTTACCTAGAGGTATTTTAGATATGTAGGGTGTTACCCACATAACCCAACCTTAGTGCAGGGACAACTGTAGGTATTTATACAAGTGGCTTTCAACTTAAAGGTATTTCAGTAATGCAGGGTCCTACCCACATAACTTGACCTTAGTGCAAGGACAACAGATGTATTTATACTAATGGCTTTTACCTAGAGGTATTTTAGATATGTAGGGTGTTACCCACATAACCCAACCTTAGTGCAGGGACAACTGTAGGTATTTATACAAGTGGCTTTCAACTTAAAGGTATTTCAGTAATGCAGGGTCCTACCCACATAACTTGACCTTAGTGCAAGGACAACAGATGTATTTATACTAATGGCTTTTACCTAGAGGTATTTTAGATATGTAGGGTGTTACCCACATAACCCAACCTTAGTGCAGGGACAACTGTAGGTATTTATACAAGTGGCTTTCAACTTAAAGGTATTTCAGTAATGCAGGGTCCTACCCACATAACTTGACCTTAGTGCAAGGACAACAGATGTATTTATACTAATGGCTTTTACCTAGAGGTATTTTAGATATGTAGGGTGTTACCCACATAACTCCTCCATTCTAAGAGAAAACTGTATGTTGAAGTGATGAATTTAATATAAGTGAAAAACATACAGTTTGTTTAATTCCCACCAGGTGGATAATAGGGCCCAAGAGGGTAGTTCATTGGTCTATTGGCGGACAACTGTTCAGGGGTAGGGTTAAATTTGAAAACATATGGTCGAACAAAAGGTTCCTGCATTGGTACTGGTTGGGGAATTAATTTCTCAATGGTAGATTTGTCTTTTTGGAAGGTCCTGACACATCTAAGTACATAGTGAATACAAATATAAGTAACAACTAATATTAATATTACAAATACAATTAATTTCCACGAATAATTTTCTTCTTCAAAAAATAATCGATGGTTCAGGGTAGAGGGGATCAATTTATTTAAATCCAGGTTCTGAAATGTTGAAAATCCTGTATCTATGACAATGGGAGATATCTGATTAGGTAAAATTGTAAAGTTTTTGGGGCTGGGGATCGTTAACATCTTCCCATTAGAGGATATTGAATTTCTGTACGTATTATTGAAAATCTTAAGAGTAATATCGGTAGCATTCAGAAGTAATATTCCTGAAAGATAATCCAATATTTCTCCTTGTGATCCTTGAATGTGGAGTACTGTAGGAGTGGCTTTCAACTTAAAGGTATTTCAGTAATGCAGGGTCCTACCCACATAACTTGACCTTAGTGCAAGGACAACAGATGTATTTATACTAATGGCTTTTACCTAGAGGTATTTTAGATATGTAGGGTGTTACCCACATAACCCAACCTTAGTGCAGGGACAACTGTAGGTATTTATACAAGTGGCTTTCAACTTAAAGGTATTTCAGTAATGCAGGGTCCTACCCACATAACTTGACCTTAGTGCAAGGACAACAGATGTATTTATACTAATGGCTTTTACCTAGAGGTATTTTAGATATGTAGGGTGTTACCCACATAACCCAACCTTAGTGCAGGGACAACTGTAGGTATTTATACAAGTGGCTTTCAACTTAAAGGTATTTCAGTAATGCAGGGTCCTACCCACATAACTTGACCTTAGTGCAAGGACAACAGATGTATTTATACTAATGGCTTTTACCTAGAGGTATTTTAGATATGTAGGGTGTTACCCACATAACCCAACCTTAGTGCAGGGACAACTGTAGGTATTTATACAAGTGGCTTTCAACTTAAAGGTATTTCAGTAATGCAGGGTCCTACCCACATAACTTGACCTTAGTGCAAGGACAACAGATGTATTTATACTAATGGCTTTTACCTAGAGGTATTTTAGATATGTAGGGTGTTACCCACATAACCCAACCTTAGTGCAGGGACAACTGTAGGTATTTATACAAGTGGCTTTCAACTTAAAGGTATTTCAGTAATGCAGGGTCCTACCCACATAACTTGACCTTAGTGCAAGGACAACAGATGTATTTATACTAATGGCTTTTACCTAGAGGTATTTTAGATATGTAGGGTGTTACCCACATAACCCAACCTTAGTGCAGGGACAACTGTAGGTATTTATACAAGTGGCTTTCAACTTAAAGGTATTTCAGTAATGCAGGGTCCTACCCACATAACTTGACCTTAGTGCAAGGACAACAGATGTATTTATACTAATGGCTTTTACCTAGAGGTATTTTAGATATGTAGGGTGTTACCCACATAACCCAACCTTAGTGCAGGGACAACTGTAGGTATTTATACAAGTGGCTTTCAACTTAAAGGTATTTCAGTAATGCAGGGTCCTACCCACATAACTTGACCTTAGTGCAAGGACAACAGATGTATTTATACTAATGGCTTTTACCTAGAGGTATTTTAGATATGTAGGGTGTTACCCACATAACCCAACCTTAGTGCAGGGACAACTGTAGGTATTTATACAAGTGGCTTTCAACTTAAAGGTATTTCAGTAATGCAGGGTCCTACCCACATAACTTGACCTTAGTGCAAGGACAACAGATGTATTTATACTAATGGCTTTTACCTAGAGGTATTTTAGATATGTAGGGTGTTACCCACATAACCCAACCTTAGTGCAGGGACAACTGTAGGTATTTATACAAGTGGCTTTCAACTTAAAGGTATTTCAGTAATGCAGGGTCCTACCCACATAACTTGACCTTAGTGCAAGGACAACAGATGTATTTATACTAATGGCTTTTACCTAGAGGTATTTTAGATATGTAGGGTGTTACCCACATAACCCAACCTTAGTGCAGGGACAACTGTAGGTATTTATACAAGTGGCTTTCAACTTAAAGGTATTTCAGTAATGCAGGGTCCTACCCACATAACTTGACCTTAGTGCAAGGACAACAGATGTATTTATACTAATGGCTTTTACCTAGAGGTATTTTAGATATGTAGGGTGTTACCCACATAACCCAACCTTAGTGCAGGGACAACTGTAGGTATTTATACAAGTGGCTTTCAACTTAAAGGTATTTCAGTAATGCAGGGTCCTACCCACATAACTTGACCTTAGTGCAAGGACAACAGATGTATTTATACTAATGGCTTTTACCTAGAGGTATTTTAGATATGTAGGGTGTTACCCACATAACCCAACCTTAGTGCAGGGACAACTGTAGGTATTTATACAAGTGGCTTTCAACTTAAAGGTATTTCAGTAATGCAGGGTCCTACCCACATAACTTGACCTTAGTGCAAGGACAACAGATGTATTTATACTAATGGCTTTTACCTAGAGGTATTTTAGATATGTAGGGTGTTACCCACATAACCCAACCTTAGTGCAGGGACAACTGTAGGTATTTATACAAGTGGCTTTCAACTTAAAGGTATTTCAGTAATGCAGGGTCCTACCCACATAACTTGACCTTAGTGCAAGGACAACAGATGTATTTATACTAATGGCTTTTACCTAGAGGTATTTTAGATATGTAGGGTGTTACCCACATAACCCAACCTTAGTGCAGGGACAACTGTAGGTATTTATACAAGTGGCTTTCAACTTAAAGGTATTTCAGTAATGCAGGGTCCTACCCACATAACTTGACCTTAGTGCAAGGACAACAGATGTATTTATACTAATGGCTTTTACCTAGAGGTATTTTAGATATGTAGGGTGTTACCCACATAACCCAACCTTAGTGCAGGGACAACTGTAGGTATTTATACAAGTGGCTTTCAACTTAAAGGTATTTCAGTAATGCAGGGTCCTACCCACATAACTTGACCTTAGTGCAAGGACAACAGATGTATTTATACTAATGGCTTTTACCTAGAGGTATTTTAGATATGTAGGGTGTTACCCACATAACCCAACCTTAGTGCAGGGACAACTGTAGGTATTTATACAAGTGGCTTTCAACTTAAAGGTATTTCAGTAATGCAGGGTCCTACCCACATAACTTGACCTTAGTGCAAGGACAACAGATGTATTTATACTAATGGCTTTTACCTAGAGGTATTTTAGATATGTAGGGTGTTACCCACATAACCCAACCTTAGTGCAGGGACAACTGTAGGTATTTATACAAGTGGCTTTCAACTTAAAGGTATTTCAGTAATGCAGGGTCCTACCCACATAACTTGACCTTAGTGCAAGGACAACAGATGTATTTATACTAATGGCTTTTACCTAGAGGTATTTTAGATATGTAGGGTGTTACCCACATAACCCAACCTTAGTGCAGGGACAACTGTAGGTATTTATACAAGTGGCTTTCAACTTAAAGGTATTTCAGTAATGCAGGGTCCTACCCACATAACTTGACCTTAGTGCAAGGACAACAGATGTATTTATACTAATGGCTTTTACCTAGAGGTATTTTAGATATGTAGGGTGTTACCCACATAACCCAACCTTAGTGCAGGGACAACTGTAGGTATTTATACAAGTGGCTTTCAACTTAAAGGTATTTCAGTAATGCAGGGTCCTACCCACATAACTTGACCTTAGTGCAAGGACAACAGATGTATTTATACTAATGGCTTTTACCTAGAGGTATTTTAGATATGTAGGGTGTTACCCACATAACCCAACCTTAGTGCAGGGACAACTGTAGGTATTTATACAAGTGGCTTTCAACTTAAAGGTATTTCAGTAATGCAGGGTCCTACCCACATAACTTGACCTTAGTGCAAGGACAACAGATGTATTTATACTAATGGCTTTTACCTAGAGGTATTTTAGATATGTAGGGTGTTACCCACATAACCCAACCTTAGTGCAGGGACAACTGTAGGTATTTATACAAGTGGCTTTCAACTTAAAGGTATTTCAGTAATGCAGGGTCCTACCCACATAACTTGACCTTAGTGCAAGGACAACAGATGTATTTATACTAATGGCTTTTACCTAGAGGTATTTTAGATATGTAGGGTGTTACCCACATAACCCAACCTTAGTGCAGGGACAACTGTAGGTATTTATACAAGTGGCTTTCAACTTAAAGGTATTTCAGTAATGCAGGGTCCTACCCACATAACTTGACCTTAGTGCAAGGACAACAGATGTATTTATACTAATGGCTTTTACCTAGAGGTATTTTAGATATGTAGGGTGTTACCCACATAACCCAACCTTAGTGCAGGGACAACTGTAGGTATTTATACAAGTGGCTTTCAACTTAAAGGTATTTCAGTAATGCAGGGTCCTACCCACATAACTTGACCTTAGTGCAAGGACAACAGATGTATTTATACTAATGGCTTTTACCTAGAGGTATTTTAGATATGTAGGGTGTTACCCACATAACCCAACCTTAGTGCAGGGACAACTGTAGGTATTTATACAAGTGGCTTTCAACTTAAAGGTATTTCAGTAATGCAGGGTCCTACCCACATAACTTGACCTTAGTGCAAGGACAACAGATGTATTTATACTAATGGCTTTTACCTAGAGGTATTTTAGATATGTAGGGTGTTACCCACATAACCCAACCTTAGTGCAGGGACAACTGTAGGTATTTATACAAGTGGCTTTCAACTTAAAGGTATTTCAGTAATGCAGGGTCCTACCCACATAACTTGACCTTAGTGCAAGGACAACAGATGTATTTATACTAATGGCTTTTACCTAGAGGTATTTTAGATATGTAGGGTGTTACCCACATAACCCAACCTTAGTGCAGGGACAACTGTAGGTATTTATACAAGTGGCTTTCAACTTAAAGGTATTTCAGTAATGCAGGGTCCTACCCACATAACTTGACCTTAGTGCAAGGACAACAGATGTATTTATACTAATGGCTTTTACCTAGAGGTATTTTAGATATGTAGGGTGTTACCCACATAACCCAACCTTAGTGCAGGGACAACTGTAGGTATTTATACAAGTGGCTTTCAACTTAAAGGTATTTCAGTAATGCAGGGTCCTACCCACATAACTTGACCTTAGTGCAAGGACAACAGATGTATTTATACTAATGGCTTTTACCTAGAGGTATTTTAGATATGTAGGGTGTTACCCACATAACCCAACCTTAGTGCAGGGACAACTGTAGGTATTTATACAAGTGGCTTTCAACTTAAAGGTATTTCAGTAATGCAGGGTCCTACCCACATAACTTGACCTTAGTGCAAGGACAACAGATGTATTTATACTAATGGCTTTTACCTAGAGGTATTTTAGATATGTAGGGTGTTACCCACATAACCCAACCTTAGTGCAGGGACAACTGTAGGTATTTATACAAGTGGCTTTCAACTTAAAGGTATTTCAGTAATGCAGGGTCCTACCCACATAACTTGACCTTAGTGCAAGGACAACAGATGTATTTATACTAATGGCTTTTACCTAGAGGTATTTTAGATATGTAGGGTGTTACCCACATAACCCAACCTTAGTGCAGGGACAACTGTAGGTATTTATACAAGTGGCTTTCAACTTAAAGGTATTTCAGTAATGCAGGGTCCTACCCACATAACTTGACCTTAGTGCAAGGACAACAGATGTATTTATACTAATGGCTTTTACCTAGAGGTATTTTAGATATGTAGGGTGTTACCCACATAACCCAACCTTAGTGCAGGGACAACTGTAGGTATTTATACAAGTGGCTTTCAACTTAAAGGTATTTCAGTAATGCAGGGTCCTACCCACATAACTTGACCTTAGTGCAAGGACAACAGATGTATTTATACTAATGGCTTTTACCTAGAGGTATTTTAGATATGTAGGGTGTTACCCACATAACCCAACCTTAGTGCAGGGACAACTGTAGGTATTTATACAAGTGGCTTTCAACTTAAAGGTATTTCAGTAATGCAGGGTCCTACCCACATAACTTGACCTTAGTGCAAGGACAACAGATGTATTTATACTAATGGCTTTTACCTAGAGGTATTTTAGATATGTAGGGTGTTACCCACATAACCCAACCTTAGTGCAGGGACAACTGTAGGTATTTATACAAGTGGCTTTCAACTTAAAGGTATTTCAGTAATGCAGGGTCCTACCCACATAACTTGACCTTAGTGCAAGGACAACAGATGTATTTATACTAATGGCTTTTACCTAGAGGTATTTTAGATATGTAGGGTGTTACCCACATAACCCAACCTTAGTGCAGGGACAACTGTAGGTATTTATACAAGTGGCTTTCAACTTAAAGGTATTTCAGTAATGCAGGGTCCTACCCACATAACTTGACCTTAGTGCAAGGACAACAGATGTATTTATACTAATGGCTTTTACCTAGAGGTATTTTAGATATGTAGGGTGTTACCCACATAACCCAACCTTAGTGCAGGGACAACTGTAGGTATTTATACAAGTGGCTTTCAACTTAAAGGTATTTCAGTAATGCAGGGTCCTACCCACATAACTTGACCTTAGTGCAAGGACAACAGATGTATTTATACTAATGGCTTTTACCTAGAGGTATTTTAGATATGTAGGGTGTTACCCACATAACCCAACCTTAGTGCAGGGACAACTGTAGGTATTTATACAAGTGGCTTTCAACTTAAAGGTATTTCAGTAATGCAGGGTCCTACCCACATAACTTGACCTTAGTGCAAGGACAACAGATGTATTTATACTAATGGCTTTTACCTAGAGGTATTTTAGATATGTAGGGTGTTACCCACATAACCCAACCTTAGTGCAGGGACAACTGTAGGTATTTATACAAGTGGCTTTCAACTTAAAGGTATTTCAGTAATGCAGGGTCCTACCCACATAACTTGACCTTAGTGCAAGGACAACAGATGTATTTATACTAATGGCTTTTACCTAGAGGTATTTTAGATATGTAGGGTGTTACCCACATAACCCAACCTTAGTGCAGGGACAACTGTAGGTATTTATACAAGTGGCTTTCAACTTAAAGGTATTTCAGTAATGCAGGGTCCTACCCACATAACTTGACCTTAGTGCAAGGACAACAGATGTATTTATACTAATGGCTTTTACCTAGAGGTATTTTAGATATGTAGGGTGTTACCCACATAACCCAACCTTAGTGCAGGGACAACTGTAGGTATTTATACAAGTGGCTTTCAACTTAAAGGTATTTCAGTAATGCAGGGTCCTACCCACATAACTTGACCTTAGTGCAAGGACAACAGATGTATTTATACTAATGGCTTTTACCTAGAGGTATTTTAGATATGTAGGGTGTTACCCACATAACCCAACCTTAGTGCAGGGACAACTGTAGGTATTTATACAAGTGGCTTTCAACTTAAAGGTATTTCAGTAATGCAGGGTCCTACCCACATAACTTGACCTTAGTGCAAGGACAACAGATGTATTTATACTAATGGCTTTTACCTAGAGGTATTTTAGATATGTAGGGTGTTACCCACATAACCCAACCTTAGTGCAGGGACAACTGTAGGTATTTATACAAGTGGCTTTCAACTTAAAGGTATTTCAGTAATGCAGGGTCCTACCCACATAACTTGACCTTAGTGCAAGGACAACAGATGTATTTATACTAATGGCTTTTACCTAGAGGTATTTTAGATATGTAGGGTGTTACCCACATAACCCAACCTTAGTGCAGGGACAACTGTAGGTATTTATACAAGTGGCTTTCAACTTAAAGGTATTTCAGTAATGCAGGGTCCTACCCACATAACTTGACCTTAGTGCAAGGACAACAGATGTATTTATACTAATGGCTTTTACCTAGAGGTATTTTAGATATGTAGGGTGTTACCCACATAACCCAACCTTAGTGCAGGGACAACTGTAGGTATTTATACAAGTGGCTTTCAACTTAAAGGTATTTCAGTAATGCAGGGTCCTACCCACATAACTTGACCTTAGTGCAAGGACAACAGATGTATTTATACTAATGGCTTTTACCTAGAGGTATTTTAGATATGTAGGGTGTTACCCACATAACCCAACCTTAGTGCAGGGACAACTGTAGGTATTTATACAAGTGGCTTTCAACTTAAAGGTATTTCAGTAATGCAGGGTCCTACCCACATAACTTGACCTTAGTGCAAGGACAACAGATGTATTTATACTAATGGCTTTTACCTAGAGGTATTTTAGATATGTAGGGTGTTACCCACATAACCCAACCTTAGTGCAGGGACAACTGTAGGTATTTATACAAGTGGCTTTCAACTTAAAGGTATTTCAGTAATGCAGGGTCCTACCCACATAACTTGACCTTAGTGCAAGGACAACAGATGTATTTATACTAATGGCTTTTACCTAGAGGTATTTTAGATATGTAGGGTGTTACCCACATAACCCAACCTTAGTGCAGGGACAACTGTAGGTATTTATACAAGTGGCTTTCAACTTAAAGGTATTTCAGTAATGCAGGGTCCTACCCACATAACTTGACCTTAGTGCAAGGACAACAGATGTATTTATACTAATGGCTTTTACCTAGAGGTATTTTAGATATGTAGGGTGTTACCCACATAACCCAACCTTAGTGCAGGGACAACTGTAGGTATTTATACAAGTGGCTTTCAACTTAAAGGTATTTCAGTAATGCAGGGTCCTACCCACATAACTTGACCTTAGTGCAAGGACAACAGATGTATTTATACTAATGGCTTTTACCTAGAGGTATTTTAGATATGTAGGGTGTTACCCACATAACCCAACCTTAGTGCAGGGACAACTGTAGGTATTTATACAAGTGGCTTTCAACTTAAAGGTATTTCAGTAATGCAGGGTCCTACCCACATAACTTGACCTTAGTGCAAGGACAACAGATGTATTTATACTAATGGCTTTTACCTAGAGGTATTTTAGATATGTAGGGTGTTACCCACATAACTCCTCCATTCTAAGAGAAAACTGTATGTTGAAGTGATGAATTTAATATAAGTGAAAAACATACAGTTTGTTTAATTCCCACCAGGTGGATAATAGGGCCCAAGAGGGTAGTTCATTGGTCTATTGGCGGACAACTGTTCAGGGGTAGGGTTAAATTTGAAAACATATGGTCGAACAAAAGGTTCCTGCATTGGTACTGGTTGGGGAATTAATTTCTCAATGGTAGATTTGTCTTTTTGGAAGGTCCTGACACATCTAAGTACATAGTGAATACAAATATAAGTA
>NW_007379663.1:0-44163 GCF_000475195.1 Diaphorina citri | reverse complement strand
AGTAGGAGAAGAGAGAGAGAGAGAGAGAGAGAGAGAGAGAGAGTTAATGTGGAATTTTCCCCCATCTAGGTATTTACATATGTGGGTACAACATGAAGGTAGGTAGGTAAGAAGTATACAATACATATACCTACCTGTATACATGTATAGGTATACAAACTCTTACATTATCATATTACCTTACCTACCTACCTACCTACCTACCTATATACATAAATATACAGAGTTTAACCCCTTAAAGTACTTCGTCTGATATATCAGACACCACGAAATGTCATAAAAGTTGCCCCTGACTGATATATCAGTCAGGCGTTTTTTCTCATTCTAAGTTCAATTCCGTCTGAAATATCAGTCGAATCATAATGCAACCTTTTCTAAAAGTTGCTCAACAATCTAATAGAGAGCGCTGCGTGATTTTTTTATCATTTTATTTTACCGTCTCTTTGCTACCGGTATTTTAGTAACCGACTGATATATCAGACAGAGGATTTCTCAGTTCAGATTTTCAGAATGAATTTTTTCTAGCCGGCTGTGATTTTTTGATCCATCAGAGTTACTTTTTGAGAGTAAAAAGCTTTTATAGTTGAACTAAAAGTTAAATAATACATAATATATGTCCTAATTACCCTGTTACCTTGAAATTCCATGTTTTTAGTGATTTTGAAAGATAAAAAGAAGGGGTGACTGATATATCAGTCGAGAGTATTTTAAAATTGGTGTCTGATATATCAGACAGAGGATTTTTTAACATAGGACATTAGGGCAAATTTTTTTTTGAAAATGGCCAAAAAAAGGGGTTTCGGCAATCGGAAACAATTTTTTTTTGTTAGTTTTGATATCAGCATGAAATTTAGAACATATTCAAAGAAGAAAAAAAATGGTACTTTTGGGAGACACTTTGCGAAAATTAAATGGTACTCTAAGGGGAGAAATAATTGACCATTGTACAATGTACTTCAATGTATTTCATGTGCAAATAAAACATATTCTATTCTATTCTATTCTATTCTATTCTCCTTCTTCTTCTTTTTCTTCTTCTTCTTCTTTTTCTTCTTCTTCCTCTTCTTTTTCTTCTTCTTCTTCTTCTCCTTCTTCTCCTTCTTCTTCTTTTTCTTCTTCTTCTTCTTCTCCTATCCTTGTTAGGTACTCTATCTCCAAGATGAAAGTTCAAGCGTATTAGAATATTAAATTCTGTATGATTAACTTGTTAAGTTTTAACCCGCGCACCAGTGCCGTGTGTCCACTGAGAAAGAAACTAGAGTGCCGGCAGCCTAATCGGGTGACTGAGTTCCGGCAATCTGATAGTGAACTCTATGTCAGGAAGCTCGACAAGTCGACACTATAATATAGCATTCCAAACAGCCAAAATCAGGGAAAGGAACCCAATAATAGAGTTCTTCCACCCTAAACTTGTGGCACCCTGTAACCATTTTTTTTTTTACTTTTTTCTCATTGTGTCTACCTCTACGTAGGTACCTATTTATTGGATTGACGTATAACATCACTGTATAACTACTAAGGTTTTCAGTCGGACCGCTAGTTGGAAATCACTGCTATATACATACATAAATAGAAGAGAACTGCCTCGGTGGCCTACGTTTACATATATGAACCTATGTAGCTACAAGCTATAGGTAATATCGAACAGTCAACTTTGGAAACAGAAATCCACACAGACTACAAAGCTTTGAACAAAATCTACAAAGTACAAACCTTTGCACAAACCCTACGAACTACAAAGCTTTGTAGAAAATCTGCAAAGTCTTGTAATGAACTGAAAACAAAACTAAACGTCATATACAATAGAGAAAACAGAAAGAAAAAGAGATAAAAGGGTTCTCTCTAAAATAAAAAAAAGCAAAATACTGACGGAAAATGAAGTTTGCAAGAGAGACAGAAAGGAGGAGAAATGTGAATGAAGGAATAGAGAGAAAGAGAGATGTGGATGAAGAAATAGAGAGAGAGAGAGAGATGTGAATGAAGAAATAGAGAGAGAAAGAGAAATAGAGAGAGAGAAATGTGAATGAAGGAATAGAGAGAGAGAGATGTGGATGAAGGAATAGAGAGAGAGATGTGGATGAAGAAATAGAGAGAGAGATGTGGATGAAGGAATAGAGAGAGAGAGAAATGTGGATGAAGGAAGAGAGAGAGAGAGAGAGAGAGAGAGAGAGAGAGAGAGAGAGAGATGTGAATGAAGAAATAGAGAGAGAAAGAGAAATAGAGAGAGAGAGAGATGTGGATGAAGAAATAGAGAGAGAGAGAGATGAAAAGGGAAAGAGAGATAGAGAAGGATGGAGAGGAGGTAGAAAAAGGACAGAACACTTTGACAGAAGAAGGAAATTGATCGAAACACAGAGAGGAAATGAAAGAGAGAGAGAGAGAGAGAGAGATAAAACGGAACTAAAAAGCAAAAGAGAAAAAAGAGAGAGGGAGAGAGAAAAAGATTAAGAGAAAGATTTGTAGAGGGAAGAAGAAAGACAGTTAAGAAAAGAGTAATGAAGAGAAAAAAGAGAGGAAGGAGAGAGAGAAAGAGAGAGAGAGAGAGGGAGAGAGAGATAGGATAATACTTAGGAACTTGAAAATCCAGGTCAAACTATAAGCGTATAGTACAAAGCAGCGGCTCCCAAATTGGGCCCCGAGGACTTCAACACCCCTGAGAAGATCACCTAAAATACAGTAAAGGGCCTGCGGAGCCCTCACAATGGAAAAAAAGGGGCCGCGTAGAAAAAGTTTGGGAACCGCTGGTATAAAGTTATCAGTTTCAAGAAAATTAAACATTCATTTACAATGCTAGCAGGTAGGTGGATGGGAGGAAACCAATTCGGTCCCAAAACCTTTTTTTTGTTACCAATTGGGTCCCGGGTTTGAGAGGGTCCAAGTACCAATTGGGTCCCACACTTAAATTGATACCTGATTTATTTATTTTATTTTTTCTTGTTCTTAAATTGATACAAAAAGGACAGTCACATATGAGCAGTGACCAGTGTTATTATAGGGTTAGGTTAAACACAAAAAGGAGTTTTCTTTTTCATTGTCATGGCCTCTGAATAATTACCGAAAATTTTGGTAATTGTTATTTTTTTTCATCCAAGTCATTACAGGTATACGGGACTCAACTGCTAGTGAGCCATGAAATAAAGTTTAAATGAAATAAAAGCTGTAAATTTACACCTAATTACAGCTATTTAGGTAGGTACAGGGAGAAATTTGAAAGATAAAAAAGTTTTGGGAACGAACTGGCGTACGTCCCCCAGTTGGTAGTTGGACCCTCAAAACCCTTGGACCCAGCTGGTAGTCGACTACCTTGAGAAAAAAGGTCATGGGACCCAACTGGCGTTCTTCCAGGTGGATAGAATTCATTTGCAAATGTTTCATTCTTGTTTGCTTCCAGCTTAATTAAAAGCACAATTTGTAATGCCATTTCAAACTTCATTAGGGATTTACTTTTACACCCTTTGTGTTTTTTTTTATTTCTTCGTGCATTCTCTTTGCAAGATTTTGTGTCTCTGATTTTCACCTCTTGTATCATATTTAATACAGTCTCTATCTTCTTTATATGGGTACCTATCTCTTATTTGTCTCTCTTCCTCTTCCTATTACCTATAAAATATAAAATCTGTGTTCTCAAATTTCTTTGTTACCTATATGTATGTAGGTATTGCTATAGTTCAAGGGCGGCATTTTTATATTCAATTTCATTTGGGGGCAAATTATTGTAGGCATTTTTTATTTAGGTATTTCTCTCTCTCTCTCTCTCTCTCTCTCTCTCTCTCACTCACTCTCTCTCTTCCCTTTTTTCATTTTTTTTTCTCTTGTCTCTCCCATTAGGTATTTGTCTTTGTTTCTTTCCCTGCATTATTCTTCGTAATATTAGGGGGGGGCATTTTTCTTCTTCAAATCACTTCCCTGCTCTTTCTCCACCGGTCATCCTTTTTCTCCTTTCTCTCTTCTATTTATCTTTCGATTATTTGTATAATTTTCTTCCTGAAATTTATTCCAAGCGAAATCACCCGATCTCTCCCACGTTTTGCAAATGAACCAATTCTCATTTATACTTCCTTCTTCTTCTTCTTCTTCTTCTTCTTCTTCTTCTTCTTCTTCTTCTTCTTCTTCTTCTTCTCCTTCTTCTTCTTCTCCTTCTTCTTCTGCTTGATATTCTTCTATTATTGTTCTTATGTTACTCCTTGATCTTTCTTCTTTTGCTCTCCAAACATCATCTTTTTCTTGTTGTTCTTCTGTCCAATTATTACGCCATTTCCATATTTAATAAAATACCACAGGATATTAGGGACCTACCTATAGGCCAATTCAAAACCCGATTGTCAGAACATTTGAAAAGGGAAGCTTTTTACGAAGTGTCGGAGTTCGGGTTTTAATATATTGAAACTTGAATTCTGAAACTATAAGTTTTGTCTCAGATCTCTCACTCTTTCTTCTTTATGCAATTTTTTTTTCTTTCTCTCTAGTAAGGGAAGCTTTTTACGAAGTGTCGGAGTTCGGGTTTTAATTTATTGAAACTTGAATTCAGATCTCACTCTTTCTTCTTTATGCAATTTTTTTTCTTTCTTTCTCTCTAGTTCTTAAGTTAGCTCTTAAGTTTGACTTGTGTTTAAAAATTGTATGTAAAAAATAATTTATAAACATTAAATACCTATTTGATATTTGATATCATTTAAGATTTCTTTATTCTTCTATTTCTTCCTTTTGTCCTCTATTTGTTCCTGTGTTTCTCCTTCTTCTTCTTCTTCTTCTACTTCTTCTTCTTCTTCTTCCTCATATTCTTACTTTTTGTCTCCTCCTCTTGTTCTCCTTCTTAAACATGGAATTAGGATTTTTTCCGTCCAGAACTCCAGACATGTATATTATTATTGTTCGTATTTCAGTACAAATTTTTGTCGATGGTGGGATTCGAACCCGGGACCTTCTGCATGGCAGGCAAGCGCGTTACCACTGGACCAACCGTGCCCCCATTGGCAATTCAAATTCGGGGATTGCATACACCAACATTGAACTTCCCGGTTTTGTCTACCAATAATATCAAAATTCCACAATTGAATTTGTAAATACTTCAAACACTGATAATTTATTGAAATTTCAAGGTTTTCAAAATTTGATTGAAATTTCCGGTTCAGTTTAATATCGAGGGGGGCAGTACGGTTTGGTGACTTGGTCCTCCCTGTATACAAATGAACTAGAAAAACAATTGCAAACCATCAGATTGAAGTGATAAGGAAAAGAAGAGATAAAGTCGGATAGTAAATCTTATTGAACAACTTCGAGTGCGCTTTTCTTCTGATTTGAAACATACCGATACTCTTACAGGGTGGTCCATTTTACATATCTATTATACAGGGTGAGACAAGACTTTTTAAATTCTTATTTTCTTTGTTTTCTTTGTCCTATAGGATGGGAAGAAGAAGATTCGTAGAAGCTTAACCCATCCTTTAGGGCTGTTGGCCCCTACATCTAAACCTCGGAATGGACTTTTTGTCACCTACCTATAGAATGGAAAGTGTTGTAGGTATTTATTTACATAATTTAAATTATATTTACATAATTTTACTTTGTACTTACACGAACAATAACGTTTGACAAGAAGACATAAAATGTATCTTATTAACAAAAGAAACAAGGCAAAAAATAAATAAGACAAATAGGTACCTAGATACCTATTAGCTAGGTATAGCTTATTATTATAAAAAGAGAGAGAGAAAGAAAGAAAGAGAGAGAGAGAGAGAAAGAGAGAGAGAGAGAGAGAGAGAGAGAGAGAGAGAAAGAGAGAGAGATAGAATAGAACAAAATTCCAAGGTACGGTGTAAATCTTTTATCGTGTATTATCTCCCTCTCTCTCTTTTTTTTAAATTATAAATAAATCATCTTTTTTCTTTTATCTTTACAACCTAGCGCTTACAAGGCAGACGCACTACCAACTAAGCTAACTAGGCTGGCTTAACTTGGATTGACACCAAAATAACAGTTTCTTTTTTTTCCAACACTTAAAATCCCCAGTTATCAAACATTCGCAATTCAAATTCGGGGTTTGCATACACCAACATTGAACTTCCCGGTTTTGTCTACCAATAATATCAAAATTCCACAATTGATGTAAATACTTCAAACACTGATATGTTGAAATTCAAGGTTTTCAAAATTTGATTGAAATTCCCGGTTCAGTTTAATATCGAGGGGGGCAGTACGGTTTGGTGACTTGGTCCTCCCTGTATACAAATGAACTAGAAAAACAATTTTGCAAACCATCAGATTGAAGTGATAAGGGGAAGAAGAGATAAAGTCGGAAATAAATCTTATTGAACAACTTTGAGTGCGCTTTTCTTCTGATTTGAAACATACCGATACTCTTACAGGGTGGTCCATTTTACACATCTAGTATACAGGGTGAGACAAGGCTTTTTAAATTCCTATTTTTTTTCTTTGTTTTCTTTATCCTATAGGATGGGAAGAAGAAGATTCGTAGAAGCTTAACCCATCCTTTAGCTGCACAAAGATCAAAGAATAATAATAATAATAATAATAATAATAATAATAATAATAATAATAATAACGGACAAAAAAAAAGTTGTAATTTGGTTTTTGCCAAGAATAGAAACATCAGATTTTGTTAAAGATAATAAATATTACGTCTGGAAAATGAGATTATGAAACAGAAAATAATAATTAAGAGAAGAGAGAGAGAGAGAGAGGAAGACGGGGAATAGAATGGTAGAGAGAGAGAAAGATGGAAATTAGAATGAGAGATAGAGAGAGAGAGAGAAAGATGGAAATTAAAATGAGAGAGAGACGGAAAAGAGCGTGGGGAAGAGAGAGAAGGAGAAAATAATAATTAGGATCGCTTCTCGGCCATTTGGCTAAGATCAAAGTGTAGTAGGAGAAGAGAGATGGAGAAGAGTATGAGGGAGAGAGAGAGCGAGAGAGAGAGAGAGAGAAAAGGAGATAGACGAAAAAAAATCAACCTCCTGTGAGAAATCTGAGGAAGCAAAACATAATAATAACAAAATGATGTATTGTTTTTATGAACGCCTGGTATTTATTTTGAATATGCAATGCGCACATCATGATTGAAATATGTAAAAATCCATAGACAAGACATCCTTCCTACATAATTATTTTTGGCATTTTTGCCGCATTTTCGGTAACCAACCAAGTAGCTTGGATGGTAATGCGTCTGCCTGTTTAAGCGGGTCGTGTTTTCAATTCCCGTCTGGGACACATTTTACGGAATTTATCCTCAACTGATACGGTTCGTTCTCGGAACGGCTTTATCTTATCCTTTGTTCCTTCTCTCTGAAGTAATTCCTTCCTGAATACATGGGACTTTGTTTGAGAAAGAATAATGAGACTTTGCAGCCACACTGTGGCAGTATAGGGTTTTGATTTTTTTTCGGATCACATGATTTTGTATCCAAACTTCCAAAAGATGAAAAATTTGTGGCCTTCAATTCCGTCGATTGGGATTGTAAATGGTTGTCCACTATTATTGTTGGAGATTTTCACTCCCCCATAATATAAAATATTATATCCTAACCAATGAGAATTAAATATTTTTCTGGAGCAGACATGCCGGTAGGTCGCTTTATGGTCAATAAAACAGCAACAACAACAATTTTTCTAATCAATCAACTGACGTGGTACTTTTTTTGTCTTTTTAATACCCAGGTTCTTTTGACGAAGGGCTGAGAGGCCCCTTTTCTTGATCTATGGGATTTATGGGGAAATGCAAAATCTCGATATTCAATAATAACTGAGCCGTATTAAATGTCGAAACTTGTACATCTCGCATTCAATCGCCGGTGTGTTCGAGAATACTCAGATTCTCATCATCAGACCAAAATCGCGAGAGAGATGTTTACTCTACGAGCGCTGGAGTTGAAGTCTAGAGCTTTCGAGAATACTCAGATTCTCATCATCCCACTTCAACTCCAGCGCTCGTAGAGTAAACATCTCTCTCGCAGGTTTTTAATCAGTACTGTTTACTTAATATAATTATAATTAGCTGATAAAAATAATGATTATGAATAGCAAAAATTCAAGTCACTGAGGTATAAAATAGGTATGACATCTATAGGTAGGTAACTGGAATTTTGAAGAGAAAAAAAAAGAGGTAGATAAATAAAATAATAAATAAATGGAAAACCTTTTTAATTTATTTCTAATTCTTCTTTCTCCCATCTTCTCTTTTGAAAAAACCCCCCAGGCGATATTTTTTTATTATTACTTTCTATTATTTTTTTTTTCAATCAGACAAGAAAATTCGATTAAAAATCTGGTTGCGAATTTCATGGCAACAAAACACTCGCAGGTAGAAAAGATATCTCAAGATACAGATATAGATATCAGTTTCAAGAAAATTAAACATTCATTTACAATGCTAGCAGGTAGGTGGATGGGAGGAAACCAATTCGGTCCCAAAACCTTTTTTGTTACCAATTGGGTCCCGGGTTTGGGAGGGTCCAAGTACCAATTGGGTCTCACACTTAAATTGATACCTGATTTATTTATTTTATTTTTTCTTGTTCTTAAATTGATACAAAAAGGACAGTTACATATGAGCAGTGACCAGTGTTATTACAGGGTTAGGTTAAACACAAAAAGGAGTTTTCTTTTTCATTGTCGTGGCCTCTGAATATTTACCGAAAATTTTGGTAATTGTTATTTTTTTCATCCAAGTCATTACAGGTATACGGGACTCAACTGGTAGTAAGCCCGGTACCCAATTGGTAGTTGGACCCTCAAAACCCTAGGACCCAGCTGGTAGTCGACTACCTTGAGAAAAAAGGTCATGGGACCCAACTGGCGTTCTTCCAGGTGGAGAGAATTCATTTGCAAATGTTTCATTCTTGTTTGCTTCCAGCTTAATTAAAAGCACAATTTGTAATGCCATTTCAAACTTCATTAGGGGTAAATTTACTTTTACACCTTGTGTTTTTTTTATTTCTTCGTGCATTCTCTTTGCAAGATTTTGTGTCTCTGATTTTCACCTCTTGTATCATATTTAATACAGTCTCTATCTTCTTTATATGGGTATCTCTTATTTGTCTCTCTTCTTCTTGCTATTATAAAATCTGTGTTCTCAAATTTCTTTGTTACCTTTATGTATTGCTATAGTTCAAGGGCGGCATTTTTATATTCGGAGAAACGTAGATAATTGGAAGTAGGAAATTGGGGAGGAAAGGATAAGACAAAGAGCTAAGAAGGAAGTAGGAGGGAGGGCTTATTTTTGATATCTACTTACGTTGGTATTGGTGTTTTTTTTTTTTTTTTTCCTCTCTTTTTTTTTTTTTTTTTTTCATTTTTTTTTTTCCTCTTGTCTCTCCTATTATTTGTCTTTGTTCCTTTCCCTGCATTATTCTTCGTAATATTAGGGGGGCATTTTTCTTCTTCAAATCACTTCCCTGCTCTTTCTCCACCATTCATCCTTTCTCTCTTCTATTTATCTTTTGATTATTTGTATAATTTTCTTCCTGTGAAATTTATTCCAAGCGAAATCACCCGATCTCTCCCACGTTTTGCAAATGAACCAATTCTCAATTCTCATCTATAGAGCTTCTTCTTCTTCTTCTTCTTCTTCTTCTTCTTCTTCTTCTTCTTCTTCTTCTTCTTCTTCTTCTTCTTCTTCTTCTCCTTCTTCTTCTTGTTGTTGTTGTTCTTCTTCTCCTTCTTCTTCTTGTTGTTCTTCTCCTGCTTGACATTCTTCTAATATTGTTCTTATTTTACTCCTTGATCTTTCTTCTTTTGCTCACCAAACATCATCTTTTTCTTGTTGTTGCTCTTTTTTCTTTATTCTTCTATTTCTTCTTTTTGTCCTCTATTTGTTCCTGTGTTTCTTCTTCTTCTTCTCATATTCTTACTTTTTGTCTCCTCCTCTTGTTCTCCTTCTTAAACATGGAATTAGGATTTTTTCCGTCCACAGAACTCCAGACATGTATATTATTATTGTTTGTATTTTTCTTCTTGTTTCCTTTATCTTAACAACGCTGGAGATTTTCTCATTTCCATTACTGTTTCCATTACGTCTTGTTCTGCTTTCTTCCTTGTTTTTACTTTCATTATCCTTATTTGTTTCTCTTATTGTTTATGTTCTCTAATCCTTCCCTCTTATCGTCTTATCAGAGGGATCAGTTGTAAGTAATTCCTCACTACTTATCCCCTCTTGTTTTCTGTATTTCTTCAATTTGCTTTTACTCTAATTCTCTTCTACTTTCTTCACTCGTATCCATGTTTGATCTACTTTTATATTGAAGAACACACAGGAATAGGGGAAAGAAGAAAAGAAGAAGAAGAAGAAGAAGAAGAAGAAGAAGAAGAAGAAGAAGAAGAAGAAGAAGATGAAGATGAACAAGATGAAGAATATGAAGATGAACAAGATGAAGATGAAGAAGAAGTAAAAGGAGGAAGAGAACAAGAAACAGGAGAAGCAAAATAATAGGGAAAATAAGAAAGAGGAGGGGGAAAGAGAAGAATAAAAACATATTAAAAAAAAATCTGGTCTGAACATCACACGACTTTCCTCATCCTATTGAATGATGCTTATTTTGGGTGTTCTTCTTCTTATAGCCAAACTTTTACATCAACATCTCTAACCGTTTAGTCGGTATAGCTGAAAACCGCCAAAAAACGGTCAAAAACCGCCAAAAAGCGGTCAAAATACCGCCAACCGCAGCACCTATCGCAACCAAACGTTTTGAGTCAGACAGACACACACAGGAAAATGGCTGAAACTTCAGATTTAGGCTCTAGGGACCTCAAAACGTGTTTTGGCACTAAAAACTGACCATCGAAATTTTGACTCGATTAGGTACATTACTTTCCTTCCTATAGGATAAGGAAAGTAAAAAAGAAGATGACGAGGACGCAGAATAACGGCGAATAAGGTTGGCGGCAAAAGTTCGAGAAAAATAATAGAAGACGATATTTATGTTGTTCGAAAGAAAAATGTCAAGTTTATGTGTTATGGGGCAAGTGAGGGGGTTTATCTGCGAATGCAAATCCAAAGGTTATGTTGTATTTAGTTTGCTTTTGGCTAAGAAAATGTTTTTCCCCACCGGGAATCGAACCCGTTCATTATCTTCAGTGATCCGTTAAGATACTACATGTAAAATATGTATTTAAAACAATCAACTGTAAGTAATTCCTCACTACTTATCCCCTCTTGTTTTCTGTATTTCTTCAATTTGCTTTTACTCTAATTCTCTTCTACTTTCTTCTCTCCTATCCATGTTTGATCTACTTTTATATTGCTTTTGTTGTTGTTGTTGTTCTGATTGCTTTCTTCTTCTTCTTCTTCTTCTTCTTACTTCTCATTGGTGGATTCTCTCTTGAGATACGGAGTCACCCTTTATATGTATGCAACCAATCACGTATTAAACCCCCTGTATAATCTCCAGAGAAGAATTTTGAGCCTCCTGTTCAAAGATGTGAATGTGCATAGCTTAAATCCTGAACAACTCAACAAATATGTTCTGTGAATCGCAAGAGATATTCTCTGCGTGAGAAATGCAGCGGCTCTTCCATCTCCGGACCTCTCAATGAGTCGCCTTCCGATATCCTTGGCAAACCTCTTCGTGCTTTCAGACCATGGCCAGGGTTTCAACCGAAAATGGATACTACATTGAATTTGGCTGTCGTAAATCTCTTGGGGCTGACCTAAGGGAGCATTGAGTCATATCATAATATAGGTCGCGGGTGCCATTCCCACCCGGAGCGAAATTGATCCTAAACAGATAAGGTTTGTTCTTGGAACGGCTGGCTTTCTCCTATCCGTGCTTCCTTCTCTCTTCGCTTTCGATACGATAAGACCTCGTCAGTTACAGTTCCGTCTATCAACACCAAACTTCTTAAAAAAAGGAAAAAAAATCCCCCCTTTTTCAATTTTATAGGCAGGCTAACTGCTCTAACATCTAACTATAACTAGATCATTAGCTGAAAATTTTATGGAGAATAAAACAGAACGCCAAGATTTGATAGAGCAAGGGAGATTCATTGGAAAAAAAAATGGCAGCATATTTTATTATTGGACATATAATTATGTACTTTATCGCCCATAAAACGAGAGAGAAACATATTTCGTGACAAATTTCCTAATGGCAAGACATTAAACGATAATGAGAGAGATTAGATTTAAAATCCGACAATCCAGGGATTAGATTTAAATCCGGCATTTCAGAGATTAGATTTAAAATCTGAGAATGTGACAATCCAAAGATTTTCAAAGGATTGTATTTTTCATAGAGAATATTTTGAGCAGGATCTGATAACTGGATTGTTGGGACTGCGGATTTTGGTTTTGGGGAAATGAGAGACTTGCATAGCTACCAAATGGGACTAGGCGGAGAGGAAGCATTTTTTGTACATCGGAAAAATCGGAATGGCACATCGCGCACTCAATTACGAAATTTCGTGCAGATTCAACGAATGTCTCAAAACCCAAAAGGCATTATTCTTTTTAGACAAAATGATGAAAATGTGTCGACTTTTCGTGTTACAAATCCGAAAAAGATTTTTTGGTGACAATTTTTGATTTTCAGAAAATGCCCCCTCAAAAAAGAGAGACTCAAATTCATAAGGTAAGAGCTTATCCTCAACTCTATTATCCATCCCCAATTTCGCAGAGAAGAGAAGGAACCTCCCCACAAGGTCAATAAGATATCCAGAAATTTACGTAAAAAACTTAGAAGAATTAAGAATGCAAGGGACACGACTTTTTTTTCCCAACTACAAACAAACAAGCAAGCATCTACAAATGTTACGGAATGAACGTTTTTACGTGAAGATTTTGTTTGCTTTCTTCCAATTCAACTGGTGTTTGTTCGATTTCGATGAAATCCGGCATTACTGTTCAATATAGATATAAAGTTAATTTTCTCATGAGAATTTGGACCCAATCAACCTTTTGGGGGGCTCCGTCAGAACCTTTTTTTTTTAATTTTATTTTTTAAACGGCTTTCTTTTAAGTGGCAGGGTTCTCCTAGAGGAGCTCTTCCACCTTTGGGGTCGGGGCTCAAATAGATCGAATAGGTACCTATCTACGCATTTTGTTATCACTATTTTTCAATATCAGCATAGGTACTTATACCTATTTACCTATTTTCAAATTTAGATATTTTCATTCCATTTTTTTTTTATCATGCACTTATTCAAGTAGTTACTTCTTCGTACATGTACATTTTTTTTAAGGGGTTTGACAGAGGGAACTTTAACTGCTATGGTCTTATCGTCCCGAAATCGAAGAGAGAAGGAAGACAGGATAGGAGAAAGCTAGCCGTTCCGAGAACGAACATTATCCCATCAGGATAAAATCCGCCCTGGGCGGGAATCGAACCCGCGGCCTAGCGCTTACAAGTCAGACGCACTACCAACTAAGCTAAGTAGGCTGGCACATTTATTTCGATCGAGAAGAATAATATGAATAATATGATCTCCACATACCAAACATCCCTGTTCAAAGTTCCACTTTATGTAAACACTACCTACCTACCTACCTACCTACCTACCTACATATGTAGGTAACTACCTGCCTTTGTAGGTACCTACATAGGTAGGTAGGTACCTACATAGGTAGTGTTTACATAAAGTGGAACTTTGAGTAGGGATGTTTGGTATGTGGAGATCATATTATTCATATTATTCTTCTCGATCGAAATAAATGTGCCAGCCTACTTAGCTTTGTTGGTAGTGCGTCTGCCTTGTAAGCGCTAGGCCGCGGGTTCGATTCCCGCCCAGGGCGGCTTTTATCCTGATGGGATAATGTTCGTTCTCGGAACGGCTGGCTTTCTGCTATCCTGTCTTCCTTCGATTTCGGGACGATAAGACCCTAGCAGTTACAGTTCCCTCTGTCAAACCCCTTTAAAAAATGTACATGTACGAAGAAGTAACTACTTGAATAAGTGCATGATAATAAAATGGAATGAAAATATCTAAATTTGAAAATAGGTATAAGTACCTATGCTGATATTGAAAAATAGTGATAACAAAATGCGTAGATAGGTACCTATTCGATCTATTTGAGCCCCTAACCCAAATCCCTATGGTAATAAGCTCACAGCGCGTCGTACGATATTGGTAGATGACGTCATCACGGGAGTACAGTGTTGTCGCTAGGTATGATATCGGCTTGCTTGAGACTCTCATGTTCCGAGAGCTATATCTCGCGATCTAGTGAACGCATTTTCTTCGTTTTAGTCTCAATATTTTTTTTAATTTTTATAGTTTTTTCTGAGATAATAAAAAAAAATCATGAGAATCACCAATTATTATTATTACTACATTGAATGTGGCTCTCTTGAGGCTGACCTAAGGGAGCATCATTGAGTCATATCATAACATAATATAGGTCGCGGGTGCCATTCCCACCCGGAGCGAAATTGATCCTAAACAGATAAGGTTTGTTTTTGGAACGGCTGGCTTTCTCCTATCCTGTCTTCCTTCTCTCTTCGCTTTCGATACGATAAGACCATAGCAGTTACAGTTCCGTCTATCAACACCAAAGTTCTTTTAAAAATAAAAAAAAATCCCCCCCTTTTTCAATTTTATGGGCAGGCTAACTGCTCTAACATCTAACTATAACTAGATCATTAGCTGAAAATTTTATGGAGAATAAAAACAGAACGCGAAGATTTGATAGAGCAAGGGAGATTCATTGGAAAAATGGCAGCATATTTTATTATTGGACATATAATTATGTAGGTACTTTATCGCCCATAAAACGAGAGAGAAACATCTTTCGTGACAAATTTCCTAATGGCAAGACATTAAACGATAATGAGAGAGATTAAATTTAAAATCCGACAATCCAGGGATTAGATTTAAATCCGGCATTCCAGAGATTAGATTTAAAATCTGAGAATGTGACAATCCAAAGATTTTCAAAGGATTTTTCATAGAGAATATTTTGAGCAGGATCTGATAACTGGATTGTTGGGACTGCGGATTTTGGTTTTGGGGAAATGAAAGACTTGCATAGCTACCAAATGGGACTAGGCGGAGAGGAAGCATTTTTTGTACATCGGAAAAATCGGAATGGCACATCGCGCACTCAATTAAGAAATTTCGTGCAGATTCAACGAATGTCTCAAAACCCAAAAGGCATTAAGTATTCTTTTTAGACAAAATGATGAAAATGTGTCGACTTTTCGTGTTACAAATCCGAAAAAGATTTTTGGTGACAATTTTTGATTTCCAGAAAATGCCCCCTCAAAAAAACAAAGAGAAGCAGGTACAGAAAGAAGGTAAGGTACTATTTTGATTTTTTTTCGGATCACATGATTTTGTATCCAAACTTCCAAAAGATGAAAAATTCGTGGTCTTCCATTCCGTCGATTGGGATTGTAAATGGTTGTCCACTATTATTGTTGGAGATTTACACTCCCCCATAATATAAAATAATATATCCTAACCAATGAGAATTAAATATTTTTCTGGAGCAGACATGCCGGTAGGTCGCTTTATTGTCAATAAAACAGCAACAACAACAATTTTTCTAATCAATCAACTGACGTGGTACTTTGTCTTTTAAATGCCCAGGTTCTTTTGACGAAGGGCTGAGAGGCCCCTTTACTTGATTATGGGATTTATGGGGAAATGCAAAATCTCGATAAACCGATATTCAATAATAACTGAGCCGTATTAGATATTTAGATGTCGAAACTTGTACATCTCGCATTCAACCGCCGGTGTGAAGACTGGAAGGTTGGATGTTGAGTCCGGATGTCCGAATCTAGTAGTGGTATCCGTTATAGTATCCGGCTTTGTATCCGGGGTATCCGGTACCTGGGTATTTGCCGGGGTAGTATTGGCCGTCATCATAACCGTAGGCGGCAGTGTAAGGGGCGGCAGCGTATGGGTAGGCGCCGCTGAAATACAGAAAAAGAAACACATTATAAAACTGATCTTAAATAGAAGTACCAGCGCGAAAGACAGGCCCTCAAGTATTGCTAATTGCTGGAGCAGTTGAAATAAAAAATGACATTCTACAATTTATTTATCTGAAGGTTTGTCTATTTGATTTAATTCACCATACTCTTGAAAAAATTGTCCGATTTTGACGAAATTTGTCATAAAAAATCCGACCAGACCGGACCTCTCTTTGAGACCGCGTTATGATTTGAAACTTGTAAGTCGTTTCGGCATAACTTCTGAAGCGCTTGTCCGATTTTGGGGAAATTTGTTTAAAAATGTTTAACATTTAAAGGACATTGAAAGATTCTCATTACATTTTCGCTGAAATACAGAAAAAGAAACACATTATAAAACTGATCTTAATAGAAGTACCAGCGCGAAAGACAGGCCCTCAAGTATTGCTAATTCCTGGAGCACTTGAAATAAAAAATGACATTCCACAATTTATTTATCTGAAGGTTTGTCTGTTTGATTTGATTCACCATACTCTCGAAAAAAATGTCCGATTTTGACGAATTTTGTCATAAAAAATTCGACCAGCCCGGATCTTTCTTTAAGACCGCGTTATGATTTGAAACTTGTAAGTCGTTTCGGCATAACTTCTGAAGCGCTTGTCCGATTTTGGCGAAATTTGTTTAAACATGTTTAACATTTAAAGGACATCGAAAGATTCTCATTACATTTGACGGTTCCTTCCAAATTTTTCTTCCCCTCACTCACCTGTAGGCGCCATATCCAGCAGTGTATGGATAAGCCTTATATCCGGCAGAGTAAGGGTAAGCAGCAGCGCTGTAAGGGTAAGCGCCGTAAGCCGCAGCACTGTATGGGTAAGCTGCGGCAGCGTAGGGGTATCCGGCATATCCGGCACCATAATAGCCGGAGTAAGCGCCGGAGTATGGGTAGCCATAGCCGTAACCGTAACCTGGGGGGAAAATAAACAAAAAATCGTGAAAACCTGGAATGAAAATAAGTAAAAACTCGTGAAAACCTGGGATGAAAATAAGTAAAACATCGTGAAAACCTGGAATGAAAATAAGTAAAAAATCGTGAAAACCTTGTAAACAAAATATCTCGGGAACGGTAAGAGCTAGAGACTTGAAATTTGGTATGTAGATGTCAAATGTGACAAGGATGCGACACGAAATTTTGGTTGAGATGGTTGCTACGCTTGGCGGTATTTTGACCGCTTTTAGACAGATTTCGACCGTTTTTTGGCGGTTTTCAGCTGTAGCGACAAAACGGTTAGAGATATTGTAAAAGTCAGGGTAAAAGAACACTTAAATAAGCATCATTCAATAGGATAAGGAAAGTCGTGTGATGTTCACACCTGATTTTTTTTTTCCAATGTCCTGTAGGCAATGTAATTTAAATGAGAATGTTCACACTACACACGACATGATTTATTCCCGAACGACAAGTAGTGGGCTAGTGGGCCTAACGAGTTAGTTAGTGGGGCCAGTAGGAAAAACGAGCACCTCGCGATTGCCCGGATGGTCACCCGTTCGGATAGTATAACCACAGGCAGCATCGCGCTTAACTTCAGTGATCATTCGTAATGTGGTGAATTCAACGAGCCATCGCGCCACTAGCTATTTACAGACATTGAATTTTGTTTTTTTAGGGAAAGATCGTTTTTTTCTTCTTGAACTAGATTGTTATGCTTTCTGATTGTAATGTTAACAGATGTTATGGATGAAAATAAGTAAAAAATCGTGAAAACCTGGGATGAAAATAAGTAAAAAATCGTGAAAACCTGGGATGAAAATAAGTAAAAAAATGTGAAAACCTGGGATGAAAACAAGTAAAAAATCGTGAAAACCTGGGTGAAAATAAGTAAAAAATTGTGAAAACCTGGGATCAAAATAAGTAAAAAATCGTGAAAACCTGAGATGAAAATAAGTAAAAAAAAAATTAATCAAATTTCCGTAAGATGTTGTTGTCCTGTAAAAAGGACTTGGTAGACCGAAGGAAACTTGGAAAGATGGTGTGAATCAAAACTTGAAGGAGAAAACATTTTACAACAAATTCTTCTTATTTCATTCTTCCTTCTTCTCTTCCTTTTCTCAAATTTCTCAACTCATAAAAAAAAAAAAAAAAAAAAAAAAAAAAAAAAAAACAATTTTATTAATCAAATTTCCGTAAAATGTTGTTGTCCTTGAAAAAGGACTTGGTAGACCGAAGGAAACTTGGAAAGCTGGTGTGAATCAAGACTTGAAGGAGAAAACATTTTACAACAATAATTCTTCTTATTTCATTCTTCCTTCTTCTCTTCCTTTTCTCAAATTTCTCAACTCTCTAGATTCTAGATTGACAAGCGTTATTACATTTCCAGCACCACTTTTGATTTAATCAATTTGAGACTCTCCCCTTCTCTCTCTCTCCCCATCTTTCTCTCTCTCTCCCTCTCTTTCTCTCTGTCTGTCTTTCCCTCACTCTTTATCTCTTTCTCCCTCCCTAACTTATTTTCTCAAGCTCTCTCTCTCCTCTCTCTCTCTCTCTCTCTCTCTCTCTCTCTCAGCATAGGTAGGAAATCCAATATAGGTACATAGATACACAGATGAATACCTATGGTGTGTAATATGGAGAGACAAATTCAATTACATACCGGTGTAAATTTTCCCTCCTCTACGTCTCTTTTTCCCTCCCGCTATATAAAATTTCCCTTCCTTCTTCTTTTTCCCTCTCCCTATACCTACATACAGTAGAACCTCGATTATATCAACTAATTGGGACCGAGGGTAGTTGATATAATCGAGGTTCTGTATAAAAGTTGGATATGGAATCGAAATTCCGTTTAAAACAATGAAAATAGGGCCAAATTTAGGGGTACAAAAGAACAAAATAGAGAAGAAATAACCTTTTATTTTTAAATTAAATAAAACAAACTAAGAAACAAACAAAAAACACATCATCGATATTGTTTTCTTCGTCATTAGTCTCATTATTTGAACACTTTCAATGATCTCTTCCCCTGATAAAGTAGGATTTCCTTGAAAGATAGGGAAAACCCCCGATTTTTGGAGTTGATATAATGGAGGTTGATATAATCGAGGTTCTACTATATAAAATTTCCCTCCTTTCCTCTTAAATCCTACCCCGTACCCCCTAACATATAAATTCCCTTTGTATAAATTTTCCCTCCTACCCTTCAAATATTTTCCCCCCCTCTACTAGCAGAAGTGGCAGACAATATTTCCCTCCCATGGAGTTGCAGATGACTTTTCGTTTTCAAGTCCCGTTTACACGAAACAAAGCGGGATTCTTCTCATTTCTTCTGTGATTGGGAAGGGGGAACCGTAGGTACATACTTTCTTAGGTAAATAAAATTCAACACTAACTGATGAGGACTTATCGTCTCGAAAGCAATTCAATTCAATACCTATGTTTATTTAATGTTTATCAGTTTGACAAAAAATTGTAAAACACAAGTCTTGATAATATCTTAAGACTACAAAGGAAAGTGATAGGTAAAAGTAAGAAAACAGACAAAACTTAACTACAACTACAACATAGGGCTGCTCCGGCGCAGCGATACCGGACACGACGGGCGGATGCCCACCGCGTCCATATACTCATGGGCACGCAGAACACCCAACCCACCCAACACCACAACACAGAGGCACACAGCATCGTCGCACAAGAACACCCCAAAGCAAAAAGAAGGAGGATAGGGCAGGAGAAAACCAACCGTTTTTATACTGAACAGAGAACAGATAGCGTTTGGGATAAATCTTGGCCCGGGTGGGAATCAAACCCGTAACCTTGTACTTATAAGTTAGACGCACCTACCCTCCAAACTGACTAGGCTGGAATTGGGATTATTTATTTTAATAAGTAGGGGAATTTGTATAGAATAAAAAAGGAACTGTACCTAGAGGGTTGTAGTAAGGGGTTCAAAATTTCAAGTCTGCCCTCTCTTAATTCAACACTAACTGATGAGGACTTATCGTCTCGAAAGCAAAAATAAGGAGGATAGGATAGGGCAGGAGAAAACCAACCGTTTTTATACTGAACAGAGAACAGATAGTGTTTGGGATAAATCTTGACCCGGGTGGAAATCAAACCCGTAACCTTGTACTTATAAGGTAGACGCACCTACCCTCCAAACTGACTAGGCTTGAATTTGTATAGAATAAAAAAGGAACTGTGCCTAGACCTAGAGGGTTGGAGGAAGGGGTTCAAAATTTCAAGTCTGTCCTCTATTGGAATAAAATCCCTTATCTCCCCCCCTCCCCCCACAGAATTCGCCCCTGATAATGTTATTTAAATTCACTTTTTATCCCCATAAGGGAAAACTAATATCTTTAATGGATATTTAAATGTACACTTTAACCCTTGGCCACAGCTAGTGAATTTCTCTTACCTACCTACCTACCTACCTACCTACATCTTGTACTTTTTTATCTGCTCTCTTCTCTCTCTCTCTCTCTCTCTCTTCGATTCCCTTTCCTAAACAGATTAGGTTCGTTCTCGGAACGGCTGGCTTTCTCCTATACCCTGTCTTCCTTCTCTCTTCGATTTCGGGACAGTAAGACCTTAGCCGTTATAATTGAACAGTTCCCTCTATCAAACTTAAATTAAGGCTCAAACCCTAGCCCTCCATAATCAACCCGAACAAAAGTGAGTGCACCCTCTAATTCTTACCTGGATATCCAATAGCTCCCACGACATCTTTCTTGGCGCGGTTATCTTCTACCTTGGATTCAGCGGCCTCATGTTCCGCAGCTACGGCACAAGCTACGGCCAGAGCAAGGATAAACTGCGGACATAGAAATGTAGAGTATTAATTAGAACAATAAAATTACCTAAGGATCAAAATACCCAAGTAGATAAGTACTTACCCAAATAATATAGATAAAAATATATTACCTAACCATTAACCAATAAAAATAACAATTACCTATTTGTATTAATAGGTAAATCAATTGAAATTAATACCGTCAAGTTCCGTATCACAATCTTTTGTTATCTCATCGATAAATTTAATAATCAAAATAGACTAACGAATAATTGATATCTATACGACTAGACTAATAAACAGCTAATATATCATCCATAACGAATTATGGGGTAACGGAAACGAGAATTAGGTAGGTACTTATTGACTAACGAATTGACTTATTGACTAACGAATTCCCCCCCCCTCCTTCCACACACACACTCCCTAAGGAAATTCGTTTTCCCACGTTTTACCTTTATGAAGTGATATACCAGCCTCTCTCTCTCTCTCTCTCTCTCTCTCTCTCTCTCTCTCTCTCTCTCTCTCTCTCTCATCTCTGCATATGAAGCTGCTGTATTTCCCTTTCTCTGTCTCCCTTCCTCCCCCTCTTTCCATATTTGCATCTCTCTTTCTTTCTCTGAATATAGCTCATACCTATGTCTGTCTCTCTTCCTCCCTTTCTCCCCCCCTTTCTCTCTCTCTCTTTCTTTATGTTTTTGGCTCTCTCTCTCCCTCTCTCTCTCTTACTCCGAGGCTGATGTGTTAGCAATTAGGAAATGGCGCATACCGCAATCCCCTATGGGTTTCCTGAAGTTGAGGTAGTTATAATTTTGTAGGCTACCTAACCCTCGGTTTCTATACCTACCCCTATACATATACCTAAATCTATACCTCCTGGCTTAGGTACCTATAGGTATTTAACCCCCTGAACTTATTTTTTTCAATATTCTACGTGTTCTTTTGAATTAAATGTTGTGTAAGGTGGGTTTAAGTATGTACCTACATTTTCTTTTTCAACGAATTTATAGCGAAAGAAACAAGTGCCAAAATTTCAAGATTTCCTCACTGGAAGCAAAATTTATAATTTTATTTTACATTAGGTAAAGAAAATGTATAATTTATTTTTTTATTTATAAGAGAATCTTGGAAACTTTAAATTTTGTATCCTACCTAACCCTATCGCCCTCCCCTGAAATGTTCAATTCTCTTTCTTATATTTTTATACCTTTATCCCTCTTATTAGATAGATTTTTTACAAACTGGGCTATGGGCTATAAAATATTAATCTTCTGAATGAAAACTGATAATGGCGCAACCTTCATCGTCACATGCTCCAGAGAAAAATCTGGAATCTGGGTCGAATTTAGTAGGCAAAATTGTAAACATTTTTAAAAATCCGTAAATAGTCATTAAACATTTGCCATTAAAAGTGTTTAAATAAAGTAATCTTTAACCCCTTCTTTTCGCGTTTTTCTAAAAAATTAAAACTTTTCAATTCGCGTGTTTTCTAAAATCTTATTTTAACCCTTTCATATTATCTCGAATACAGCAGTCCCAGGTGGGTCACTTGTGTTAAGCAACATCGTGAATGGTTAGGTGTCTGGACGGATAATCGCCTGGGCACATCACGTTCTGCTCGGATAGAACATGCTTCGTGAGGAATTCCAGCAAAGCAGAAGTGTATTTTAAACTTTCCGCAACGAAACCGATTCCGATGGTGCATCATCTTGGATTTCCTATGATTTAGTACAGGCGATATTTCAGTTTCCAAAAGGGAATCGGTTCCGTTTCCGAAAGTTTCCCGAAAGGGAAGTACACCTCAGTTTTATAACCTAAGTGGTATCTTCCTGAAAACACTTTGCCACTCTCCACTTCATATTTCAACCTAAGAAGTTAGAATGGAAATGTCTTGAATGTAGAAAGATCAATGCTAGTCAAATGAGTGCGAAGTCAAGCACAAGGAAAAAGTCCGAGTCTGAGAATTCAGACTGCGAGTCTGACATTTCTGATTTTTTGGCAAGAAGAACTCGGAAATCAAAAGTGCATATAAGCTTAGGGGATGATCAAACTTTTGTACCTATCATTGTTGTTTAAATACATTACCAATTCAATTCAATTCAATTCTTCTTCTTCTTGTTCTTCTCCTCCTCTTCTTCTTCTTCTTCTTCTTCTTCTTCTTCTTCTTTTTCTCCTTGTTCTTCTCCTCCTCTTTTTCTTCTTCTCCTTGTTCTTCTCCTCTTCCTCCTTCTTCTTGTTCTTCTTCTCCTCCTCCTCCTCCTCTTCTTCTTCTTCTTCTTCTTCTTCTTCCTCTTCCTCTCCTTCTCTTTTTATCACTTTATCAGGAAGGAATGAATGATAATAAACGGTAACACTTGGCGGGAAGTTAGGGAAAAAAAAACAACAAAAACATGAAAACGGGTAAGTATCTAGGTAAATAAATATAAAATATATTGAAAAAGTTTCATTTTTTATTGTTGACAAAGTTTCAAGAAAGTACAAAAGGGAAGTACCTACATAGGTAAATATCCTATGATGAATTACGAATTAAATATGCACAAAGTTTTTTGGTTGGTTTTTGTTTTCTAATTAAAAAAAGTAAAAAGTGAAGAAGATACACCCAGCTACCAGCTTAGGGAGTTCCGAAAATAAAAACTGTTGAGAATACTATACAGAATCGAATACAGCAGTCCCAGGTGGGTCACTTGTGTTAAGCAACATCGTGAATGGTTAGGTGTCTGGACGGATAATCGCCTGGGCACATCGCACGTTCTGCTGGTGTTTTCGGATAGAACAAGCTTCGTGAGGAATTCCAGCAAAGCAGAAGTGTGTTTTAAACTTTCGGGAAACTTTCCGCAACGAAACCGATTCCGATGGTGCATCATCTTGGATTTCCTATGGTTTAGTACAGGCGATATTTCAGTTTCCAAAAGGGAATCGGTTCCGTTCCGAAAGTTTCCCGAAAGGGAAGTACACCTCAGTTTTATAACCCAAGTGGTGAACAAGCTTCGTGAGGAATTCCAGCAAAGCAGAAGTGTGTTTTAAACTTTCGGGAAACTTTCCGCAACGAAACCGATTCCGATGGTGCTGCGTCATCTTGGATTTCCTATATATGGTTTAGTAAAGGCGCCATTTCAGTTTCCAAAAGGGAATCGATTCCATTTCCGAAAGTTTCCCGAAAGGGAAGTACACCTCAGTTTTATAACCCAAGTGGTATCTTCCTGAAAACACCTTGCCACTCTCCACTTCATATATTCCGTAACTATTTTGACTTCAAAATGACGTCATCACGACTATTTTCACTAGAAAACTTTTCCATCTGTAATATTAACAAATCACATAAAATTTCAATCACGATTTTTTTAGTTTCTTATCAATTATTTTGATTAATTATAGTCTTAAAACCCCACCATTCAACATTTTTTATTGTTATTAATTAATATATGACTGCGTACCACCTAAAATGTATCCGCGTACCACCGGTTGAGAACCTCTGGCCTAGATATTAATAGAAATAGGTAGGGAAATACGGGGAAAATTGTCAACTGCCATGGGAAAAAGTGTAAAAATGTTAACAGAGTTACCTATGTATGATGTATCTAAATAATTTGACGATGGAAAAATTCATATCCTTTTGATTACCTACATAAAATTATTCATGTTTTAAATAATTAATGTAATTACCAAGTTATCGGCGAATTTAATTGATAATGATATTTTTTTTTTTAATTTATTTTAACGCTAATTGAAGTTCTAAATTACATGAAATAATAATTTTGTTTTATGTAGGTACCTAGGGAAAAATCTTGTTGAAGAAAACTGAACAATCCAGACCCATGAGACTCATGGCTATGGAGGATTTGGGTAAACTCTAAGACATTCACTTCGTACCTACCCAAATTATGTAAATAATATGTTATTATCCATTATTATTGTTTATGAACAGAGTTCCTCAATATTTACAAGATGTTAAGAAAGTTAAAGTTAAATGTTCTGTTGTTGATGATCTTAATTCCTGGATTTGTTCTGTAAATAATTCGTCATTTACTTGTGTCCATGTGAACGTTCAAGGCATGAAAGGAAAATGGGACTATTTATTGATTTTGTTTGAGAATTTCTTATCCAAATTAGACGTTATTGTCATTTACTTGTGTCCATGTGAACGTTCAAGGCATGAAAGGAAAATGGGACTATTTATTGATTTTGTTTGAGAAATTCTTATCCAAATTAGACGTTATTGTTTTCACTGAAACACAACTGAGTACTGAAGAAGCTGAGCTGTATAATTTTAAAAACTTTAATCAAGTCTCCTGCTGCAAAAGTTCAAAAAAAGGTGGAGGTATTTTTGTCTATTTTCGTAAAGAATTTCTAGCAGAAGAGTTGATTTATCAGTTTGTGCAATATAGCTTCCCCTTTTAGAGATTCTCTACCATTGCACATGTGACACGTTTGGCAACAATGCCTATTTTTTTGCTGTCACATTCTCACATTGATCTGGACACACTATAGGCTGTTAATTTATTCTTTGTTGATCAATTTTTCATTGTTTCACTTTTGTTTCAGGTAAGTGTTAAGCCGGGTGGATAATCCTTGTATGAGGTAGGTAATACCTACTAACATGGACCTAATACTTATACCTATGGCATAACCGAACTTTTTTTTTCATTAGAAGAATTTGAGCAGTGACAGTTTTGAGGACGAACTAACATCGTCACATTGTCAATACCAGTGGTTGGGTGGAAGAAGAAGAAGAAAAGAAGGAGGAGGAGGAGGAGAAGAAGGAGGAGGAGGAGGAGGAGAAGAAGAAGAAGAGGAAGAAGGAGGAGGAGGAGAAGAAGGAGGAGAAGAAGGAGGAGAAGAAGAAGAAAAAGTAGGAGGAGGAGAAGAAGGAGGAGAAGAAAAAGCCCATGACTCTTTAGCCTTTAAAGTTTCCAGTGGAAGTGGCTCGTAACTCACCTCGTCCCAAGGTGCTTCTGTTCCTAGATCTTGAACACCCTGTATTTTCATTAGGATTTCATAAAATTTTGAAAACCCTGTATTTTCATTAGTATTTCATAAAATTGGTAGGAAGCCTCATGTTCAGGAGGGAAGAGAGAGGGGAGGGGGGAGGTGCTCATTTAGGGAGGAGAGGGAGGGAGGAAGGGTGACTGTCTCTTCCTTTGAAGTTTGGAAATCTTTCTTTCCCCTCCTCTAATGCTCCTTCTCCTCCTCCTCCTTCTTTATCAATCTCTTCGTCCTCTTCTTTTTCTCTTTCTTCACTTTCTCCTTTTTCCAACCTATCTCTCTCTCTCTCTCCCTTTTCTCCTTCTCCTTCATGTTCAAAGCACTCCATCTATTCTATTAACTTCGCGGGAAAAAATCGTTTTAACCCTCCATTGAAGTTAGCACGGTGGACTTCGGATCTGGAGGTTGGTGGTTCGAGTCCAAGTCAAGTCATAAAATTTAGCGAAGTGTATTAAGCAGGGAACGACATTTGTGACAAGCATTTATCCTCCATTGACAAGGAGTTAGGGCAACTTATATTTAGGTAGGTACTATTATGTAGTTTTATATCTCATTTTATTCTTTATTCTAGTCTCAAGTGTCTTTAATGTTCTTTGTCTTTTGTCTTTGACTTGTGTTTCACAATATTGTAGAATATTGATAAACATTAAATAAAGTTACATTTACATTTACTAAATACATAATATTGTGTTCCTCTTTCGGGGCTTTTGAAGAAAACGAAAAGGCGACAACGTCCCAGTGGGGGGAGGGGGGGGGGCAGGAAATGTCGGAAATGGAATCCGAGACTTCCCCCGAACTAGGATTGAAAACGGTGGGAATGGGAGGAAATTAGAAAAAAAAAGAAGAAATACATCTCAAAATGGTGGTGAAATGCTGTTTGAGGATTTAACACATTGACTGCCGCTTCCGGAATATAAGATAGGTATAAGTCCTTTTTTTCAAGAGGTTTGACAGAGGGAAATGTAACTGCTATGGTCTTATCGTCCCTAGAGCGACGAGAGAGGGAAGACAAGATAGAAGAAAGCCAGCCTTTCCGAGGACGAACGTTATCTCTTCAGGATAAAAGCCGCCCTGGGCGGGAATGAAATCAGAGACCTAGCCTCTATCCTCAACAGATGAGGTTCCTTCTCGGAACAGATGGCTTTCTTCTATCTAGTCTTCACTTTCTGGACAATAAGACGAGAGCGCTTTAGTACTTATAAATAGGTATCGCTTTATTTTTATTAATCCTGGGCTGCTCCTGTACAACAACTCCTGATGGAAGAATCCTGTCATCTAATATTAGGGAAGAAGATGAGTGAGGAGGAGAAGAAAAAGATAACAAAGAGAGAGGAGAACGAGGAGGGATAAGAAGAATAATAAGAAGAAAAAGGATAAGAAGAGAAAGAAGGTGTGTTAGGAGAAGAATGAAGGAGAGGGAGAAGAACTACAAAAAAGGAGAGAAAGAGGGAAGTGCTGAAATTCAAGTAGGAAAAATAGGTAGGTAAATAAAAAAGTAGCAACGTTTTCAATCAAATAAAAGTTTAACAGAAAAAGGCCTATTGCCTAGAATCTAGGCCCTAGATATTAATAGAAATGGGTAGGGAAATATGGGGAAAATTGTCAACTGCCATGGGAAAAAGTATAAAAATGTTAACAGAGTTAGGTACCTACCTATGTACCTATGATGTATCTAAATAATTTGACGATGGAAAAATTCATATCCTTTTGATTACCTACATAAAAATTATGTTTTAAATAATTAATGTAATTACCAAGTTATCCGTGAATTTAATTGATAATGATATTTTTTTATTTATTTATTTTTTTTTTTTCAAAGTTATTTTAACACTAATTGAAGTTCTAAATTACATGAAATAATAATTTTATTTTATGTTCCTACCTAGGTATCAAATGAAATTGCAATTAGGTTTATCAATTTTTTTTTCTTTTGGTTAAACAGATTTTCTATTACGGGCTAATGGACTATTGTACAAAATTATTCAAAAAGAGAATTATTTTGATGTCTCCATTATTCACAAAGATGTAGGATGTAGTTTATATTAAAGGCTCCCTATAAATTTTAATCAATGAAAATCTAATACTTTATGAAAAGCATCAAATTTTGATACCTATGTAGGTACATACATATGTGTCTTTATAGGTCCTCCTTGAATTACACCCCTGATTTTGAAAACTTCTTCATTTTGTGAATAATTCAATTTAGAATACAATATAGAAATAAATTATTTCTTCATTTTGTATGAATTATTTTGCATAAATTTCTCCCCGAGCTCACAGACCAAAACTTTCACTGAATTGTCATCATCTGGCAAACTTTTCCAAATAATATACAGTGATGATAAATAGTAATAGTAGGTAGTAGTAATAATTACGAATAATAAATAATATTAATAATAGTAGCAGTAGTAATAAGAAGAAATAATAAACAATAAGTTCTGCCGCGAATTGGAAGCGTATAGTCGCGCAACTTTTAGTTGCGTGATGCAGAATGAAAATCCAAACCTATGAAAATGATAGTCTCTCAGAGTGTGAGAGGTTTAGATCTCTTTAAACAACCTACTTGACGAGATGGCAGTCAGAATATTTGCCATACATAGTCCGTATATAGGTATGGCATTCATGTGGTCATCGATAACCCATTGCAGGTCCACAGTCTTAAATATCAGACCCTAGAAATTGAAGCCAGAAAGAGAGTACCTACGGTTTAATTGAACCGACCTGCGATCATTGGAAAACTTCAATAATTGAATAATCCAAAACGGGAATTTCGAATATTTAAATTCGAGTTTGGGAGAACTTCCTCGTCTATAACTTCAGGCTGATAGCTAAAAATTGTGTCAACTGAGGGGAAAAAAGCTCAGGCTCATGGCATCATTTCCCTCGTGATCTTCGTTTTTCCAACATAAACCTGTGTTCACACATAATCGACGCGAAGAGGTGAATCTACATATATGTTGTCGAGGCAATGTACGGTTTCAGTCGACGCCGACGATTACAAGGCAGACGCGCTACCAACCAAGCTAATTAGCCAGCCTAGTTAGCTTAGTTGGTACTGCGTCTGCCTTGAGCCTGACATTTCCTTGCTAAAGAAACAGCAAAGGTTGAGTTAGTTAGCTTAGTTGGTAGTGCGTCTGCCTTGTATGCGCGGGTTCGATTTCCGCCCGGGGCGGATTTTATCCTGATGGGATAATGTTCGTTCTCGGAACGGCTGGCTTTTTCCTATCCTGTCTTCCTTCTCTCTTCGATTTCGGGACGATAAGACCATAGCAGTTACAGTTCCCTCTGTCAAACATCTTTTTTTAAAAAAAAAACAAGCTAACTAGCTGGCCCTATGTTGTGTCCACAACTTCACACATAGTAACTAGGCTGGCCTTAAGTTGTGTCCACAACTTCACACACATGGTAGACCTCGTCGATCGACGTCAACTGAAATCGTCCACTCTACCTCGACAACATAGATTCACCTCGACGATTGACGAGATTCCAGTGTAGCATTACGTGCAGGTGTGTAGCATTACGTGTAGGTGTGTAGCATTACGTGTAGGTGTGTAGCATTACGTGTAGGTGTGTAGCATTACGTGTAGGCGTGTAGCATTACGTGTAGGTGTGTAGCATTACGTGTAGGTGTGTAGCATTACGTGTAGGTGAGTAGCATTACGTGTAGGTGTGTAGCATTACGTGTAGGTGTTTAGCATTACGTGCAGGTGTGTAGCATTACGTGTAGGTGTTTAGCATTACGTGCAGGTGTGTAGCATTACGAGAACCGATTCAGCAGGGTTTTCTCATCATCGTCATAATCTGATGCTATCAAGATCGTTCACTTTCATATTTGGCCACATGACAAATAAATTCAAAAGAACCATGTAGGTACAACCACCTACAACTTCTATGAAGAAAACAAAATGATAATTTTAATAATTATCAAGACTTTTACCTTTTAATAATTATCAAGACTTGTTTGTATTGTTGATTTTCCTAGCTTGGAATATATCCTGCCTTGTAAACACTTAGGTCGGATCAATTCCCGCCCGGGTACAAGCCTTCGCTTGGGCGCGAACTTTATCCTAATCAATTAAGGTTCGTTCTCAGAACGACTGTATTTCTCCTATCCTTTCCTCCTTCTCTCCTCGCTTTCGAGACGATAAGACCTCCGTAGTTGCAGTTCCGTCTATCAAACCTATTGGGGGGTTGAACACTCTGTATTTTCATTAGGATTTCATAAAATTTTGAAAACCCTGTATTTTCATTGGGATTTCATAAAATTTTGAACACCCTGCATTTTCATTGGGATTTCATAAAATTTTGAACACTCTGTATTTTCATTAGGATTTCATAAAATTTTGAACACTCTGTATTTTCATTAGGATTTCATAAAATTTTGAACACTCTGTATTTTCATTAGGATTTCATAAAATTTTGAACACTCTGTATTTTCATTAGGATTTCATAAAATTTTGAACACTCTGTATTTTCATTAGGATTTCATAAAATTTTGAACACTCTGTATTTTCATTAGGATTTCATAAAATTTTGAACACCCTGCATTTTCATTGGGATTTCATAAAATTTTGAACACTCTGTATTTTCATTAGGATTTCATAAAATTTTGAACACTCTGTATTTTCATTAGGATTTCATAAAATTTTGAACACTCTGTATTTTCATAAGGATTTCATAAAATTTTGAACACCCTGCATTTTCATTAGGATTTCATAAAATTTTGAACACTCTATATTTTCATTAGGGTTTCATAAAATTTTGAACACCCTGTATTTTCATTAGGATTTCATAAAATTTTGAACACCCTGCATTTTCATTGGGATTTCATAAAATCATTTTTATTCTACAATGGGTGGGTATATGGTTGGAGTGGGAGGGGGGGGGGGGAGGGGTTGGTATGGTTAGAGAGTAGGTATAGTGGGTAGTAGTGGGGAGAGTTCTTTGTGTTTCTATATGCTTGTGGTTTTCTACTAGCCCAAGGGATTTTTATTAGCAACTGTAAATATTATCAAAGGGATTAATTTGAGAGAGAGAGAGAGGAGGAGGATGAAAAAAGTGAGAGAGGATAAAGAAACGAAAGGGCAAGAGAGGGAAAAGGGGGAGTGATAAGAAATGGGAGAGAGAGAGAGAGAGAGAGAGAAATAGAAAGAAACATAAGAAAGAGATAGGAGAGAAAGAGAGAGAGAGGGGGGGAGAGGGAGAGAGAGAGAGAGGTTTGATGGAGGGAACTGTTCCTAACTGCTAAGGTTATCGTCCCGAAATCGAAGAGAGAAGGGGGAAAGGATAGGAGAAAGCCAGCCGTTCCGAGAACGAACCTTGTCTGTTCAGGATACAATCCGCCCCCGAACGGGAATCGAACCCGCAACGGTAACGGTACGTAGTGCTTACAAAAGACACGAAAGTCATGTTATAACTGTGTGGGAGAAGGAATCTGGAAAATATCGAAAAAGACAGACAAGAAGAAGACTAGGAAGAAGAACAATAAGGAGAGGAAAAGGAAGAAAATGAGAAAGAAGAAGAATTCTGGAAAATATCACGAGAAAGACTAGAAGAAAACTAAAAGAAAACGAAGAAGATGATGATGATGATGATGAAAACTAAAAGAAGATGATGATGAAAACTAAAAGAAGATGAAGAAGATGATGTTCATTATTAATAAATTGACATTTAAGCACAAAATAGAATACCGAGATGGTACGCTATAATAAATATTAATAAAAATAGAGTACCGACATCTATCGAGTCGAAAATAACTCTGAATATAAAGTAATATCAGTCAGTTTGAAAATGGAGAATGTAATTTAATAAATTTATTACGAGTAGGTAAGGTAGGTGGAAAAATATGGGTAGTAGACAGGTAGATAGTAGATGGATTATAATTGCAAAATAAGGAAAGTAAAAATCGATCTCGACGAAATTTTACTCTGAACAATGTTTTATCAAAGTGGCGAAAGTTAGGTTTGATGGCTGAGATTGCCCAAGGCAATAATCACGCGCCTCCCTCATTGATCAAGCACATCAATAAACATAGAGGTGAAGGAGAGATGTTCTAGGAAAGCAGGGCCGAAGTATTCAGTGGATAGAGATAGAAGGTAGGTGTTCGATGGATAGGGATGGGAGGTGGTTGGTGGATAGGAATGAGAGGTGTTCAGTGGATAAGGATAGGAAGTATTTCGTGGATAAGGATTGGAAGTATTCCGTGGATAAGGATAGGAAGTATTCCGTGGATAAGGATAGGAAGTATTCCGTGGATAAGGATAGGAAGTATTCCGTGAATAAGGACAGGAAGTATTCCGTGAATAAGGACAGGAAGTATTCCGTGGATAAAGATAGGAAGTATTTCGTGGATAAGGATAGGAAGTATTTCGTGGATAAGGATTGGAAGTATTCCGTGGATAAGGATAGGAAGTATTCCGTGAATAAGGACAGGAAGTATTCCGTGGATAAAGATAGGAAGTATTCCGTGGATAAGGACAGGAGATGGGAGATGAAGAGTACTGGCTGTCAGGAAGCTCGCGGTGCGTTGAACAACATCAGCTCAGGTGGAAATCTGTCAAGATGAAATTTATTTTCCTTCCTAACGTCACTACAGGGTGTGACAAAATGAAACTCAGGGAGACCCTAACTACAGGGTGTGACAAAATGAAACTCAGGGAGACCCTCTTCGTCTATTTGAATATTTTTCAAAACTTTCCCAAAAATACTTCAGCAAATAAAAAAAAAAAAAAAAAAAAAAAAAAAAAAAAAAAAAAATGGAAGAAAATATCTACCATTTACCTAAGATTTTATAGTTTGCCCGTTTGCAAAGTTGTGTCAGCTGTTCGAGTCGTAGACTATTGGAAGATGAAGATTATACAGTATACAGTTTTGGTTAGTTTGGTTTCCGTGTCCGTGATTCCAACTCATTCTGCGACTGTCTAACAGACTAGGTCTACAACTCTGCATTGAAAGAGGGATAGTAACTTTATCTACTTCACTTACTTCTACCAAGTATACCAAGTAACTGTCTATCAAATCCATAATCATGAACAAAATACAAGTCGGAAGCATCAATTCCAAAGCCAAAGATCTGATTGGCCAAACTATCCTCAGTCTGACTTAAGGGCGAGAATTTTGTTCATAAATACAGGTGTTAGTGTTGCAAGGATTAGAGTTTAAAACCTTTTGAACGTCCAGAATTGATTTCTGGGGCTCGTTCCATATCGTATCAAACTTTTTGCAAAGTTTTGCTGACAGCAGCGGACTCAAGGAGTCTTTCTACCGATCTTGTATGCTGGATATGCTCATAAATATCATTAGCATGAATCCTGTATGTATTATTGATATTATTATACAGTGTTTGTATTATTAATGTTATTATATCGTAATATTATTAATGTTAGTATATCGTAAAATTACAATATCGAAGGCTTCACATAAATCATTGAGTCGAGCTAAGTTTCGATCAATTATGCTGTCAACAGTTATTCTAATGTAAATTTTTACCATCCAGATAATTTATGAACTCTTTTTGCTCCATTACTGATGGAGGGATTTGTGATAAAACCTTTGAATTTTAGATATTAGGTTGAGGGAGGGCGCTACATCTTTTGACATAGTTTGATGTTTAGGGATATTTTCTAGTGAAAGCATTATTGATGCTGGAAAATCTTGATGGGTGGCATTTTAGCTGGTTGGTCATCCAAACTCGGATCAACTTCAGGTTGGTCATTAACCAGGTTAGTAATTTTTTATCGACTTTAATTACTTTATCCATTTAGTTGGGAACTTGGAAAAGATAGGTAGGTATCTATTGTATGGTTATGGCTGAAGATCGAGAATCTCAAGATTTTGAAAGAAGTTTTCAGTAGGTAGCTACTCAACTGTGTACCTAATCCCACACAACTCAAAAGTTCACTCTAGTGCCCATAAATATTAATGGCATGTACTGTGATGGGACTTGGTAGATCTGTGCATGAGCCCTACACGCCCTACACTTGAATTTAGACCACGGCCACTGAAACTGTCTATCAAATCCATAATCATGAACAAAATACTGGCTCTCAAGTCGGAAGCATCAATTCCAAAGCCAAAGATCTGATTGGCCAAACTATCCTCAGTCTGACTTAAGAGCGAGAATTTTGTTCATAAATACAGGTGTTGGTGTGGGAGAGATTGTTGCTGAATTGTTTTCAGGAAAGTAGAATTTTGTTGCAAAAGAATTTCATGAAAAGAAGAATGGAAAGGGAAGCATTGAAAGATGTGGAAGTTTGGGTGAAATTGAAGAGAAGGGCGGAGCAGAGAAAATAAAAGGTGCACCGATCCAAATTGAAAATTAGAATGAAACATTAAATTTGAAATATTGCAATCTTGCTCCGACAAAATATGTTTTCAGTACGATAAAATTAATGTTGTGGATTAGTTAAAATAATAGTAGAAAAGAAATGGAATTAGAACTGGATTATGAGAACTTAGAACGGAATATGAAACGATATTTAAGAAAAAAGAAGAATGGAAAGGGAAGCATTGAAAGATGTGGAAGTTTGGGTGAAATTGAAGAGAAGGGCGGAGCAGAGAAAATAAAAGGTGCACTGATCCAAATTGAAAATTAGAATAAAACATTAAATTTGAAATATTGCAATCCTGCTCTGACAAAATATGTTTTCAGCAAACAACATTGAAAGCATTTGAAAAGTTTTTATTAAACGTATTAGTGAAGCAGATTTGAAGCAGAAAGTTTTTTGTGAAATATTTGCTGAAATTTATACGAAAAGGGGGGAGACCCAATTTGCGAGACGTTCTGTATACCTTACAGCTAGGTATTCCTAAGCAAATAGATAGTTGGGTACATTAATAAAAACAGTGACACGAAATGTCAAATTAGCAACCTTATAAACAACATTGAAAGCATTTGAAAAGTTTTTATTAAACGTATTAGTGAAGCAGATTTGAAGCAGAAAGTTTTTTGTGAAATATTTGCTCAAATTTATACGAAAAGGGGGGAGACCCAATTTGCGAGAGTTGAAGTCCTTTATGAATTATGAGAAAAGTTTAGAGACTTTGTATAGTTTTGACCATTTAGAGAAGTGAGAGTTTGTCTCAAATTAAGAAATAATCACAGAACTAGAGACTCTAGAGAGCTCGAATGAATACCTAGTTAAAAGACCGAAAACCATTTGCGGTTTTATTGTTCGGACTAGAAGACAATGCCATTTAAGAAAAAGTATTGAAAACAGAAGAAACATTTATAATTCTAAATTCTAGAATTGAAAAGAAAAGAAGTTCTGTATACCGTGTGTGTGCACAATATGCGGTTCATAATAATTGCATAGCAACACACATACGTACGTACATACACCTATACCAGGCATGTCAAACTCAAAATGTATAGAGGGCCATTTTTGATATTTGTTGAACATTGGGGGGCCGCAGGTTTTCCCCCCCCCCCCAGTAAAAAAAATGTTGTAAAAAAAATCATTGGATTCATTTGTTTTTTAAAAAGAATACTGTGTGTGGGAGTCTCCAAATCTTGTACGTCTGAACTAGATCCAGCGTAAAGTAGATATTATTTTATTAGATAGATACATTTACCAAGAAGTACTTTTTAACTTCATTTTGTTTCAAAAATTAAAGTAATAAAAAAATATAATAATAATAAAAAGTCTCCTTGTGAAATATTATTAATTTATTATTTAATATTATACCCTTGTGGCTCGCAGCGGGCCGCACAATTCGACCAGGCGGGCCGCATGCGGCCCGCGGGCCGCCAGTTTGACATGCCTGCCTTACAGCTAGGTATTCCTAAGCAAATAGATAGTTGGGTACATTAATAAAAACAGTGACACGAAATGTCAAATTAGCAACCTTATAAACAACATTGAAAGCATTTGAAAAGTTTTTATTAAACGTATTAGTGAAGCAGATTTGAAGCAGAAAGTTTTTTGTGAAATATTTGCTGAAATTTATACGAAAAGGGGGGAGACCCAATTTGCGAGACTTGAAGTCCTTTATGAATTATGAGAAAAGTTTAGAGACTTTGTATAGTTTTGACCATTTAGAGAAGTGAGAGTTTGTCTCAAATTAAGAAATAATCACAGAACTAGAGACTCTAGAGAGCTCGAATGAATACCTAGTTAAAAGACCGAAAACCATTTGCGGTTTTATTGTTCGGACTAGAAGACAATGCCAAAAATATGAAAGTCGAGAAATCCCAAAAAATTGGAATTTATTTTCGCCCAAGTTCTTTTGTTTTTAGCGAAATATATTATGGAATTAGTGTGGTGTGAAATTTCAAAGTTTCTCTCAGTAAAGTTTAGTGAGAGGGCACTTTACACTTTGCTCGAAATATGAAACTTCAACTTGGAGGAAACTACATTTTTAGAAATGCAAGAAAGTGAAGTTATTAAATTTTCAATTTATAATTAATGAACATAATAGAAAGTAAAAATAGAAAGAAGGAAGAGGGAAAACTTCTCGAAGCAAAGTAAAAAACCGTGTTTATATTTTTTTAATAACAAAATTTATATCGATTTCAAAAAACTTGTAGGAGGAAAAGTTGACAATTTCTTTAGAGAAAACGATTTTTCGGAGCACAATTACTCAAAGTTAGGGAAGAATTTGGAGTCGAAAAAGAAGATCGTTAGAACACTTGGAAAATGTAAAAAAAAAAAATGGAAACTTACCACTACTTTCAGGAAAGCCATTTTTGAGTTTGGTTGGGTTTGTTTTGAAAACAAAAAGGAAAAAATTTGAAAAGTTTGGTTGTTTTGGAAGACTGAAGATCTCACAACAAGACTGATGCTTTGGGTTGGGATTCGTCGCCTATTTATACCCAAACCACTTGGTTCACCAACATATGGGATGTGCCCTTAAACTTGGCAAAAAAAAAAGTTCATCCGATTTTTTCGCACACTTTGGTTCAAATAGCTCATCGCTTCCTCTCTGAACTATTGACCACGCTTCACATTACAACACTTCTGTTTGATGTCCTTTAACATATCACACTTATGGTTATCGTGTTATTCTTATGGTTTCGTGTCCACTCTTTGTTTAAATGAAAACAGATTATGCCGATTAGAAAAAGCCTGGTGAGTGAAAACGCACCATTAAGTAACTTCGTAGGTACACAAAAAGCCAACTCTGAGGCTATAAGTGTAGGGGCAAACAGGCCAAAAAGATAAAGCTTTATACGAAGTTAGTATACTTGTGACACTCAGGAAATCCCACTTGCTTTGCAGCCAGAAGACTTCGGCTCCTTCGGAACCAAACGGTCTTGGTTTGAGTCTCATCCAAGGATTATTTAAAAAAATCTCTCACCACCTCAAAATAATTTCTCTCTTGCAAGGTTTTAGCTTTCAAATTTACAGCTATCTCAATATTAATTCCAATGAAAACCCATTCCCTATATCTCTCACCCCTTTTCGTTTTTCATTACCTAATTACCTCTCGAAAATTAATCACATAATACCTAATTAATTACCTCTAGCATTATTACATTGTAAAAAAATACAATTTCCCTTCTAATTTACCTAATTAGAAAGCTAATCGAATAACGAACCAATACCGCAGCTGGATATTAACATCCAAATGGACGCCAGACGGGAAATCTTTGTAGGGTGCGTTTACACTAATTGTTCCTTTCAGGGTGCGTTCACACTATCACATTATTTGCTTACAGTGTTTGCTCCTTTGAGGTGTGTCCACACTTGAAACCCGCCTTATTCCATCTTGTTACAAAGATCCCAAAAATATCTCTCACCACCTCAAAATAATTTCTCTCTTGCAAGGTTTTAGCTTTCAAATTTACAGCTATCTCAATATTAATTCCAATGAAAACCGATTCCCTACATCTCTCACCCCTTTTCCGTTTTTCATTACCTAATTACCTCTCGAAAATTAATCACATAATACCTAATTAATTACCTCTAGCATTATTACATTGTAAAAAAATACAATTTCCCTTCTAATTTACCTAATTAGAAAGCTAATCGAATAACGAACCAATACCGCAGCTGGATATTATCACCCAAATGGACGCCAGACGGGAAATCTTTGTAGGGTGCGTTTACACTAATTGTTCGTTTCAGGGTGCGTTCACACTACCACACTATTTGTTTACCGTGTTTGCTCCTTATATCGATCAACCAATCATCAGAAACTCTGAAAAGTTAGAAGTTACCGACATACCGACGCTGTTGTACTGACAAATCACATTGTAAAGTAATGAACTGTCCATAGATGTACGGAAGGAATATGATCATCTACATTGATATCACCGAAATAAAAACTTACTATAATCCTAAAAACTTACTGATGAAAACTGAGCGAGATTTATTAATTAATATTCACAGTAGTTAGTACGGTAAGTAGGTAATTAGTAGGTTGTAAGTATGAATATTTTCATTTTACTTATATTCCTGCAAGGCTCTATGTTTGTACCACAAAGATCTCCGATTTAGAATCAAAAAATGACTCATCGTAGAGTTCAAAGTCCAAAGAGAAATTGAAATGAAGTCCATAAACCCAACAAGGGAAATGGTAATACAGCCCTAATAGAAATCGCAAGTATATCTCCCAAAAATAATTCAAAAGTGGGGAAGCGAGGCCTACATGAAGCGTTAAAAGATGACATTATAGTATATAGGTCTGTCTATTGAACCTAAAGGTAAATGAAGCAGAATGACATTCAAATGAAACCTAATGGAGCAAAGGCTTTTGCTAGATAACATGATTTAATATGATAAATAATCTAATGACAGTAGATAGCAATAGTACCTATAAATCAAGAAGAAGATTTATACATAGTAGGTAATCGAATAAGAGCTTTAGGTACTATTTCAAACTATTAGGATATATCGATCAACCAATCATCAGAAACTCTGAAAAGTTAGAAGTTACCGACATACCGACGCTGTTGTACTGACAAATCACATTGTAAAATAATGAACTGTCCATTGATGTACGGAAGGAATATGATCATCTACATTTAAATCACCGAAATAAAAACTTACTGATGAAAACTGAGCGAGATTTATTAATTAATATTTACAGTAGTTAGTACGGTAAGTAGGTAATTAGTAGGTTGTAAGCTTGTAAGTATGAATATTTTCATTTTACTTGTATTCCCGCAAGGCTCTATGTTTGTACCACAAAGATCTCCGATTTTGACTCATCGTAGAGTTCAAAGTCCAAAGAGAAATTGAAATGAAGTGCATAAACCCAACAAGGGAAATGGTAATAGAGCCCTAATAGAAATCGCAAGTATATCTCCCAAAAATAATTCAAAAGTGGGGAAGCGAGGCCTACATGAAGCGTTAAGAGATGACATTATAGTATACATATATGTAGGTCTGTCTATTGAACCTAAAGGTAAATGAAGCAGAATGATATTCAAATGAAACCTAATGGAGCAAAGGCTCTTGCTAGATAACATGATTTAATATGATAAATAATCTAATGACAGTAGATAGCAATAGTAGAATAGTACCTATAAATCAAGAAGAAGATTTATACATAGTAGGTAATCGAATAAGAGCTATAGGTACTATTTCAAACTATTAGGGCCAAATGAAATACGATAACTTCTTTTGTAACGCATTCCATGAAATGGCCAATCCTGTTCGTGATTTAGAAATACTACGTATATTTTATTTATTTACCTACTGTCGACAAAAGTGACTATTTTTTATTTTATTCTTTCCTTAGAAAGTATCTAGGTAGGTAGTTTTTGAACTCTATTTAGAGCCTTGTTGTGCAATTTGGTCCTTGAACTAAGTGAGGTACCTTTGGCAATATGTTCAATTGACAATTTCAAAGGGTCACTGGACTTGGGCGTCTCTTTAGGCCCTTTCTTTTCACACTGTGGCCTATTCTTTTTACATTGTCCAAAAACTTGGAGCCAACCTGTATAATCGTGCGAAAAAAGTTCAAACCGATTTATATCGATTTCAAAAAACTTGTAGGAGGAAAAGTTGACAATTTCTTTAGAGAAAACGATTTTTCGGAGCACAATTACTCAAAGTTAGGGAAGAATTTGGAGTCGAAAAAGAAGATCGTTAGAACACTTGGAAAATGTAAAAAAAAAAAATGGAAACTTACCACTACTTTCAGGAAAGCCATTTTTGAGTTTGGTTGGGTTTGTTTTGAAAACAAAAAGGAAAAAATTTGAAAAGTTTGGTTGTTTTGGAAGACTGAAGATCTCACAACAAGACTGATGCTTTGGGTTGGGATTCGTCGCCTATTTATACCCAAACCACTTGGTTCACCAACATATGGGATGTGCCCTTAAACTTGGCAAAAAAAAAAAAAGTTCATCCGATTTTTTCGCACACTTTGGTTCAAATAGCTCATCGCTTCCTCTCTGAACTATTGACCATGCTTCACATTACAACACTTCTGTTTGATGTCCTTTAACATATCACACTATGGTTATCGTGTTATTCTTATGGTTTCGTTTCCACTCTTTGTTTAAATGAAAACAGATTATGCCGATTAGAAAAAGCCTGGTGAGTGAAAACGCACCATTAAGTAACTTCGTAGGTACACAAAAAGCCAACTCTGAGGCTATAAGTGTAGGGGCAAACAGGCCAAAAAGATAAAGCTTTATACGAAGTTAGTATACTTGTGACACTCAGGAAATCCCACTTGCTTTGCAGCCAGAAGACTTCGGCTCCTTCGGAACCAAACGGTCTTGGTTTGAGTCTCATCCAAGGATTATTTAAAAAAATCTTCTTCTTCTTCTTCTTCTTCTTCTTCTTCTTCTTCTTCTTCTTCTTCTTCTTCTCCTCCTTCTTCTTCTTCTTCTTCTCCTTCTTCTTCTTCTTTTCTTCTTTATTCTTGACCATTTTGTTTGACATTGTGGTCAGAAGGAAGATCGCATTCTTGGTTCTTGTTATTTGGTTTCGGAGAGTGGTTGAGGAAGGTTGGTTGGTTCTGTGGTAGGTATTTGCTGTTGTCATCTTAGTTGTGTTCTGTGGTCGCTCTTGGGGTGTCTGTTGACTTTGGTGACCAAAGTTTGGTCAGATATTCTTTTGTATCCGTTTAGGTAACATTATGATAGTGCTGATTATACTCTTTAGTCATTCCTATATCTGTTGGATTTTTTTCTTTTTCAATGTATTTTCGTCAAACTTTGGTATTCCCTCTTGATAGATTTTTAGATTTTAGCTTTTCAGCTCTTTTGGTAACTTGGGTCAGATCTTAATGTGTTTCGTGTTTCGGATGACTTATACCTGATTTGTTTTGTAGAGTTTCGTTGCGTCCGTCCTCTGCAAGTTGCTATCAATCTCAGGAAAATTCCGAGATTGAGTAGCACCTTTTGTACAACATTTTCTTTCGTCCGTTTTTGTCCGTTTCTTTTGTCTGTTTATTTCTCTCTGTTTTAATTGTCATCAAATTTCTATTGTAATTCTCAAAATTTGTCAGGGAACAGATCCACATTGACAATTAAAAAAATTGTTGAAACTTCCATAAAATAAATCATTGTTGGACAGAAATGAGCTATGAAACCAAAAGTTCATGAGGTTAGATGTACATATTCTCATTCTCGCCTTTCACAAAAAATCTTTCAAAAATATTCTCTCAAATCATTTATTTTCATAAAAGTTTCTCAGAATGGCAATATTTTCCTCATCAGAATGGCAATATTTTCTTCCCATAAAGGGAATTTTTCCCATTGCTGCCACAGTATCAGGGACTGAAAGTTGTCAGGGATATAGGTACATATTTCCTTGTCGATGTCGGATTGAATTTAACACATCGCTGGCGAAAATATTCCTCTGATCACTCACCAAGAAAAGGAATGTTGATAAATTTTCCGAAAAGCTTGAAGGTTTTCCACAAACTGGAACTTTGTTCCGCTCTCTTTTGAAGCTGTCGGGAAAAGTGGAGGAAAAAATGGAGAATTGGTGAGTTTGGTGAAAGGAAAAAATGTATTTTCCACTTCAGGTGTGTATCTAAAGTGGTGCAGCGTTTTTACTTTCCATTTCCATTACATTGTGTATGCTGTGTAATGAAAAAAGTATTGGACTCGGGTGAAATTTTCAAAATTGGAAAATGTGTGGAAATATCCGTTTTGAGGTAGCCTAAAGTCTAAAAAGTGGGTTTTGGAGTATCTACATATAGCTAGGTATGTAGAGTGTATGTGTGCAAAATGTCTCGAGAATTCGGTTTGTCTTACAGTGATACACTTTCTCCTATCCTTAGGTTCATCCCTAAAACGGCAAGTTTTCTCCTGTGTCCTGTCCTCTCTATCGAAGAGAGAAGGACTCTCGTCGATTTCGAGACGATAAGACCTCAGCAGTTACAGTTTCGGGCATCGAACCTCTTCAAAAGAAGGAAAATAACCGCGACCATAGCCGCAGCTCCGGCACTAGTCACGAGGGAAAAGCTGAGCACATCTCATTAGATGAAGTTTTCGCATAACGACAACAGAACTTGAATGTGTTCCCGCAAATAATAAGAGATGGGGTACCTAATACCTGTGTACAATAATACCGCTATGGCATTCTAATGCAGCTCTATCAACCTGAGGAACATATTCATGTATGTTAGGCAGGGCTGTATCCAGGATTTTGTCGGGGGGGGGGGGCGAGGGTCCAAACACTAATGGACGAGGGGTGGATGCCCCGAAGTCTGGCCTACAGTACAGGACAAAGATAAAACTGAAGGGAGGGGAGGGGGGTGGCTGGGCCCCATCGACCCCAGTTTTTCGGAGTCTGACGTACAGTAAAGGAGAAAATGAAGTTCGAGGGGGGAGGGCCCGGACCCCCTCGCCATTCCCCTAAATACAGCCCTGGTTTTAGGTACGGTACAGGGTGAAATTGAAACTTTTACCTAGGACGAGAATTGAGTAGATATTTTCCAGCTTTCACTTCACCCTGAAACATACTCAGCTTATTCACATTTAGATAAGCCATTCGCAAATGTTCGTATGGAAAGCCATTAATATAACTTTACTACTCTGAAGAGTCTTAGGAACAAGTGAACAGTCTGAGACTTCTCCTCCTCCTCTTCTTCTTCCTCCCCCTCTTCCTTCTTCTCCTCCTCCTCCTCCGCGTCCTCCTCCTCTTCCTCTTCCTCCCCCTCCTCCTTCTCTTCTTCCTCCCCCTCCTCCTCTTTTTCTTCTTCTTCTCCTCCTCCTCCTTCTCCTCCTCCTTCTCCTCCTCCTCAACCTCATTTGGAAAATTTCGGGGGTAAAATTAAAGGGAATTGTGAGCAGTATTTACTCTGATGGAAGAGGCGGTATGCGCGTTTATATCTCTTATATCATTTCCATAATATTTACAGCTCGCTTCCCAGATGATACATTAGGACAGACGCGACGCTATGCGGTACTTTGGGGGAGACTTTGGCGAACTTATCCTTCTCTGATTTGTTACCGAAAAAACTCGAAACTCTCTTTCACGGTAATAGAGGACGGGTGTCGCTTCAAACGTTAAGCTGATGTGTCCAAACATAGTCGACCGGCCGGCCGTCGATCGATATCGTCGACAAGGTGAATCTATGTTGTCGAGTCAGTGTGGTTCATGGTTGACTACTTAATCGTTTGGAAAGCCAGCCTAGTTCTGTTGTCGCAGGTACGATTCCCCCCCTGATCGAACATTGGGAACCACTGTCCTAAACAGATAAGGTTCGTTGTTGGAAGGGCTGACTTTCTCCTATCCTTAGGTTCATCCCTAAAACGGCAAGTTTTCTCCTGTGTCCTGTCCTCTCTATCGAAGAGAGAAGGACTCTCGTCGATTTCGAGACGATAAGACCTCAGCAGTTACAGTTTCGGGCATCGAACCTCTTCAAAAGAAGGAAAATAACCGCGACCATAGCCGCAGCTCCGGCACTAGTCACGAGGGAAAAGCTGAGCACATCTCATTAGATGAAGTTTTCGCATAACGACAACAGAACTTGAATGTGTTCCCGCAAATAATAAGAGATGGGGTACCTAATACCTGTGTACAATAATACCGCTATGGCATTCTAATGCAGCTCTATCAACCTGAGGAACATATTCATGTATGTTAGGCAGGGCTGTATCCAGGATTTTGTCAGGGGGGGGGGGCGAGGGTCCAAACACTAATGGACGAGGGGTGGATGCCCCGAAGTCTGGCCTACAGTACAGGACAAAGATAAAGCTGAAGGGAGGGGAGGGGGGTGCCTGGGCCCCATCGACCCCAGTTTTTCGGAGTCTGACGTACAGTAAAGGAGAAAATGAAGCTCGAGGGGGAGGGCCCGGACCCCCTCGCCATTCCCCTAAATACAGCCCTGATTTTAGGTACGGTACAGGGTGAAATTGAAACTTTTACCTAGGACGAGAATTGAGTAGATATTTTCCAGCTTTCACTTCACCCTGAAACATACTCAGCTTATTCACATTTAGCTAAGCCGAATGGCTTAATGTTCGTATGGAAAGCCATTAATATAACTTTACTACTCTGAACAGTCTTAGGAACAAGTGAACAGTCTGAGGAACAAGTGCAGAACAGTCTGAGGAACAAGTGAACAGTCTGAGGAACAAGTGAACAGTCTGAGGAACAAGTGAACAGTCTGAGGAACAA